>NW_015113752.1:0-26574 GCF_001443285.1 Poecilia latipinna
TATAGACTCCCTGAAATCCTAGAAGGATAAGAGATTATAAAGAACGGACGGATGTTTTTTTGTGAATTGTTTCATGAACAGGTGAATCTCAATAAATTGTAAAGTCAATAAAAACCCCGAAATAGCAATGTACCTGGTTATGACGCAGCTGGACGCTGTGAAATCCCCAACTATGATCTCAGCACAAACACTATTTTGAATATGGGAGCATATTTAGAAAAACACACTTACTTCCAAGATATGGCATAAAATGTGGATTCCATGTTAAGGTGGAGTAATTCATGTCTGAGTCTCTGAGCGGTCCTTTTAGTTTTAATTACCAGGCATGATTTAAGTGTATTATGCATTTTGAGATTCCCACCATCCCTCTCAACCGCTTGGTGAATTCAGGGAAGCGGTGTGACGACGTGGCCGTCTTCAGGGGAATCATTCATTCCAGATAAACCCGCAGCATGTCCGCGGCCTTTACCGCTTTGATCAAGAGAGATCCATAAACTCTGAGGCGCTGGCTTCAGCTGCGGCGGAACAAGTGTCTCCTAATCCTCCTCTGACAAGGTAATCTACTCGTTTAGTCAGAATGCAGACACACACGAGGACTTAGCGCTCAGAAATTGTGTGTATAATTAGGTAACAGTGTCATTTTTCAGCCTCTGACTAATACAGAGTCTGAACCTTTGTGACTAAAGACTTCTTGAACTGTCCCTTATTAGTTTGAAGCATCTGTTATGTTATCATGTTATCAATAAGTACAGAATAAAAAAAAAAAGATCCATTTTTGGTTTCAGACGAAACCCAAAAATATTTAGGCTAAAAAATAAAGTCACAGCAGCTTAGAGATGCATGCAAAAATGACTAATCTCTTCGTTTGTTTTCCTTTTTGGCACTTCTAAAATGCTTTTATTTCTTTTGTTCGGATGGACACCCCTCATATCCCTTCACAGTCGTCAGCATTTTCTCCAGCTTTCTCTTAGATATTTACACATTCAGTGATAAAGCTCGCCTATTCCAAGGGGTGAAGGCTCTGTGACGTCTCTTTTTATCCAGCGACGCTCCAAACTATTTTTCATTTTTCTATTTGCGAACACGTTGGGCTTCAATGACCAGATGCTAAATTGCCAGGTTTTACGCATTCGCCCTAAATTACCCCAGCGGGGATTTCCTAAAGCAATCATCTGCTTGAGTTGCATCAGATTCATTCACACAGTAAAAAAAAACAACAAAAAAAAACAACAAAAAAAAAACAAGACAAACAAACATGGTATTGTTTGTGTGAGGAATATTTAAAAGAAGAAGAAAAAAATGAAATGGTCGGGGATTTATCAAAGCAAAGTACAATACATTTAAGCTGGATTGTCTTGGGAAAAAAGGGCAATTCAGCAAACACAGATTCAGCAGTAAGAAATCCATCCTTCTTTGATCCCGTCGTTTGTATGTGAGAGCGGTAAGGAGAATGTGGCTTTAAAGGGCTGTGGGGAAAAAAAATGTTTTAAAAACTGTGGTTTATACACAAAACAACAAACAGGAAGTCAACTCTCACATTCACCCTCTTTAGACAAACCGGTTGAATAAAACGCAGTTGCAACCCAAGAGTTGTTTTTTTTTTCCGTCAAAAATTAAATGGAAACATAAAAATGTGTTATATTTCCTGCACTGATAAGATTTTTATTTTTCTTTTGCTTCAACATGCTATTCCAGGAGGATGTAGATTGAAAATAATATTTTCATTTTTATCAGTGTTTCTTCTGGTCTTGACTTGAATCTGAGAGAAAACCTACGGGAGTATTTGGCGTAAAGGGAAGGTTTGCATCGACAAAGAGAAACTGTCAAAAAAACAAAAAAGCAAACGAAGAAAGAAAAGGCTGGTCAGCATATCTGCTTTTATGCCAATAAAGATTTTTTTTTTAAATAATTATTGAAATGGGAATAAGTAATTGTTTTTTTAATGACATTTTTTGACAAAATGTAGTTGCACCGTTAGTAGCAGTTACTGCAATGCTTATTTTTTCTAACTTTGTGTATCTGCCAGCCGTCCTACAGTGTCACTGGTCCGATGTGTCTCATGAATACATGAACGCCTTTATGAGAAAACCACAGGCTAGTGAAAGCTAGTTTATGAAAACTTTATACAGTCATGTTCTGGTTTCATCCAGCAGTTCTGCGCCACTAAGAAGTTGATAAAAACGAGAAAGATTGAGGCAAATCCCGAAGGAAGCAGAAAGCAATCAATCACTGATCCTACCCTCTTTTACCTGACGAGTTCTTTTGGTTTGGAGTGAAGCCGCACGGTTTAAACGAGATAAAAAATAATCCCCATTAAATTACGGTGGGAGACATGGGTGCTCTTCAGTGCATGCTTGAAAAAGTTCATTCCAACTTTTATTTCATGACACGTGGAGAAGTGAGATGTCTTAATAGAGATCTGTGAGCCACATCAGCCCTGACCACCGGCAGACTGCCGCTGCCTTTAAGAAGCGATGCCCAAAGCATGACTAAAAACTGTGTCCGCTTTTCCTAATCAAAGTTAATTAAGAGCTTCACCCACTGAATGATTGACTAAACGGTCGTCCACGTGAAGCATTTCTGCTCTTCCACACAGGAATACACCCTGCGTATGTCTGTTGCCATTGACGACGTGGCGACACGTCTAACGCCGCCAGCAGAGAGATGCAGATAAACCTGCACAGACAGCTGGGGCTTCGAAATTTATTTGAAGACATAGCTAAGTCAGTTACTGTAGGGTAAATGAATATTTAATCTGATTTAGTAAACCTGCTCTCTTATTTAAAAAAAAAGAAAAAGAAAAGCCTCTAATTTTTTTTATTTTTTCACAGGAGCTTTTAATTTAAAGTCGAGACAGTCGAAGAGAACAGTGTGGGGTAAAGGGCAAATGCGTTCAAGTCTAAGTCTGGAGTTTGTTTGTGAATATTTTAATAATTTAACAAAGTACTGGGAGAAAATGCTGTGGTCAGATGAGATAAAGACTTGGGGTGTTCCAGATTAACTTCACCTTTCTGTATTTGGAGGAAGACAAACTGTGCGTACAAAGGATGTGGAGTAAGGTGGATGGACTGGTGACCTGTCCAGGGTGTACCCTGCCGTCCGCTCAATGGCCGCTCAAGATAGGCACTACCCCCGTCAACCCTGCACGGATAAAGCAGGCGTGGAGGACGGATGGGGCCGGTGAATGGTGCAGTAATGCGCCCTAGAGTTTTGGACGAGGCCCTTCCAGGATAATAACGATCAAAGACAAAGAACAGGCCGGGAAGTACACTGAGTCCGTGAAATGACCTGGCAAGTCTCTAAACTTCAGACTTACAGAAAATCTGTAAAGGAGTCTGATATTTTTGAGTCTCCCGTTTGGCAGCCGAGCAACCTGAAGGATTTAGGTCTTAACAGCCCAAATGAGACGCATGCAAACCTGGTGAGTGATTGTACGAATCACCTTATCATGTTTTGCTTGAGGGTTATATTCTCATTTACCTTAGTGGGATGATAATCAAGATTTTAACTGTTTCTGTAATCTATATTTCTAGATCTGCTCGTGTCTTCCTATTAAACAAAAATATAAACCGTCATGATTCATCCATTGCTTACATCTTTACAAGTAAGCAAACTTACAAAGTCAGCAGGTGGTGAAAAAAAAACACAACTTTTTACTGTACATTTTTTTTTTACAATGTTTTGTCTATAAGCGCCATGGTGACAAAGCTATGACTAACCCTCTCAAATTACAGTAGCAGTACTTTGTATTCAAAGCTGTCTGGTTCCAGAAAACACAATTTAACAAAGAGTGCTTCATTGTTTTGCAATAAAACGGGTTGCAGATTAACAGGAGAGTAATGGAAACACAAACGATGGATCCCAGGCGGCTTTTTGATAGTTAATCACACAATGGTTATGAGAAAATATTCAATGGATGGCTTTTTTTTCGTCTCAAACTATCACCTTCCACCTTATATTCTGTTTATTCATTTCTTTCTTCACATGCACTGCACAGAGTTATTTCTGCAGCAGGGAATATCTAGGTAATTAGATGGGGGGTGTCGGCTTCTATATTAATTCCACTCAAGCAGCAACACGCCAACAAAATGTGGCTCTACATGGATGCACATTCGGGTAAGATGCTTAGAACTGTAAATGCTTCGCATAAGTAAACCGTGCGCGGGGGGTAAAAAACAACAAGTATGCTTTAAACATTTAGAAGTCTGGACTTGAAAATGACAATGCAGTGTGGGGCAGGAGATGGAGGAATCAAAATCACATTAAAGCCCTTCTCATGCGAGGGCTTTTTCTCTTTTGATGGCCTGCTCCTGCTCCCGTGCGGCCGGGGGGGTGGGGGGGGGGGGTTTGGTTGGTATTGCAAACCTTTTTCGGAGACTCTGTAGTCCCGTCAGCTCTAAATCCAGTGTCCACACTTCGCACAGATCTGATAGCCTTGTGAAGCCGTCTCCTTCCTTCTCGCGCGCACGATCCGAGAGAGCGAAAAGTTTCTGCTCCGACTGATAAAAAAATTCCTTTGAGCTTCTCGAGCTGGCAGACCTCATGCAGGTGTATTGCCGATGGGTTTGAGGCGGGCCGAGGGAGGAGGATCAAAAACTGGGGAGACGGATAGAAGTCAGGAGTGACATTTGATGTGGCTGCTGCTCACACGGAGCATGGAGGGAGACTGCGCTAATAGGAAGGCGGCCGGGGAAAAGTTCAGGAGAGCTCCGATCCAAGGACATAAATAAAGATCAATAACAGGTCAGACCCAAAACTCCACATCAGTCACATTAGTCAAGCTCCAATCCTAAAAAGTTAGCTTCTGTAGGTATTTCTTACATCTGGTAGTTGGTTAAGGAGATCTAAGACTTGGGAGGGAGAGGGGGGTTCTGAATGGAAATACACAACTGAACTCGTCTAACACTTGTGCAAAGTTCAACTATTTCAGTCTAGATGTCTATTTAGTTTCCTTTTATATCTACCAATCTGCCTTGATTATATAGTCAAAGTCATCCACAAACAAAAGGCGGGTAGACAAGCGGGAGCCCAATCTAAGAGCTGGACATGCCTTGAAGCTACCCTCCAGTGGCCATTGCAGGAACTGCAGCTTTAAAATGTCTAATCCAGCATACCTTGAGGTTGCTCCCAGGTCGTAACAATGCATCCGAGATGACATTGGGTTCCTGAGAATGGGGCAAGATGAAGTTTGCTGGATCATAACAGAGTTTTGAAAAATGTCCAACAAGTGTGGAACCTTCCAGTTCAGGTTTAACTAACAATAATAATCAGAGTTCTTACGTTGGTCTAACTCCAATGCCAAACATTTTACAGTTGTGTTTTTACAAAAACAAAAAAAATAAATAGCATGATAGGGATAGCTTTTATGTTAGTGGAAAGCACTTGTAGGTATTTGCTACAGTGTAGAAAATATAAGGAAATATATGGATTTCAGCCTCTTTCGCTAGTAACTTTATGGTCCGTTCACACCAAACATGTTCGATGTGTGTTCACTTTGAATGCAGACTCTTGATTCACACCAAACATGTGTTGAGCGTCAGGCGCATCTGGTTTACATTTAAAGTCTGTGCGGAGGTGCGTGGACGGTGCATCAGATGAGTCAAAATCGCTCCAGCCGCTGATTTCCATTGCCGGCCTATTTGTCGCACGTGTCAAACACTCCAAACGCTTTAAATCATGCCACGCTAGACGCCATGACGTACACGTAGACTTTGAACGTAAATCAGACGCAGGAAACACGTTTGGTGTGAACTCACCATAAGAAACTTACACAAGGTCCCACCAGCTTTATTTCCTGATTTGGTTCAGTTCTAACCAGGAGTTTTGGAAATGTTCCCCACTGCACTTCTCTTCTGAGCTATTTGTGAAAAAGCAAAGACCTACAGGTTAGAACAACAAGTCTTTTTGGCTGTTAGCGCCACATAGTTTATTAGTCCTTATTTACATTACAAATAACTGATATCAAAATTCTTTCTCAGTACAGTTAAAGGCAAACTACAATCTAAACGTTGCCCAGAGTTTAGAAACCTGAAAAATGGAGAATATAAGGTTGAAATGTTTGTATCACAAGGTGCTACAGCAGTAACTTCTCATACAAGCATCGGTGAAAGTGCTGCTTGAATTATTTCAACACACTTATTTCTATGCAGGCTCAGTATCCTGTGTTGGTGATTTGCTGACTCGGTACATTCCTGTTCAGTTTTACCTCCAAAACAACTTTCTATTTTTAAGACAGGACATAAACTTGCAGTGCAGAAGTTTTGCTCGATTCACACGCATTTCTACAACACTCCCATATGGTTTTAGCTATTTACAATCGTCCAGATTGCTATGGTTACAAGGAAGTCAACTCCTTCTCATGTACCTTTCAGACCTCGAAGTCTTACGTTTCAGAAAAGTGCTTCAGCAATTACTTATTCACCTTGAAGCACACTGAAATGTCAGATTTTAAGTTATGACTCAGAGTTTTAATATTTGTATTTTTTTTTTGACTCTTAAATATGGTAATAAATGCATCTTAATTCACATCAGCATTTATGCATGAGCCAGACTATAAGTGGAAATGATGGAAATGTGGGAAGCAAAGTGGCGGATTAATGTTAATCAGTTAATGTATCTAGCATTAACAGCCACCTACCACATTTTTAGTCTTACTACCAATAGAGTTTTTCTTTTTCAGGAAGGACCGTCACATGAAATAATAATAATAATAAAAAAACATCGACCATCTTGAGTTTCAGCCTGGCTGACCATTTAAATCCCCCCTCTTCGCTCTTTTTTTTTTTGCTGAACCAACAAAAGGTTGTTGGATCGCTCGGTTGCGAACTAACATGTGGCACGGATGTTAACAGATGGTCCAAGTTATTTGGCACGGTTGCTTTCACCCGTCCCCACAAACAGCGCAGCGGCCTCCCACACAATTCAGCGGACTGATTTTTTTTTTATTTTTTAAAGAAAGAACGAGGCTAAAATGCAGAGCGCAGCAAAAGGTAAATAGATGCTTATGGCTGCACACAGAGAGAGAGCGAGAGAGAGAGAAAGGAGAGGCAGAGTGAGACTAAAGAGGGTGGACAAGTGGAATGACTTATTCAAGGAGGAAGTGGGCAGCAAGAAACATGAAATTAGCACAAATAGATTATCTGTCAACCACAGGCGGGCCAGAGAGCAAGCCAAGCAGTGTGAAGGGAGAAGAGGAAGAAGAAAATAGATCGACCTCTTGTTTGTTCCTCCCTTAGGGGAGTTCCAACGGAGACGTTGCTCGCCAAATTGCTGATCTGTATTTGGAGCAGCTGTATCCAAATCACACAAGCTCCCGAACCACACGGTAATTAGAAAAGCGCCAACGAGGACAGCCGCGCAAACATGAGCAATAAGAGCGCGTAATGCCTTAAAAGGGTTCTGTTTACACGCTGTAAATATAATGCGCTTTGGACCGGCGACAAGCCGAGGATCGTACCAGAACACGTTAAGGGGCCACGGCTCTGATTTTGCCACAGATTCCGGAACAGAAACGTCACAGGAAGATTTGACCGTTTTCATTGAACAGTATGTAATAATTACAGCTTATGGGGCAAAAGGTGAAGCTAAAGCGTAAAGTGTCGATCATGTTTTTTTTTTGTTTTGTTTTTTGTTTTACTTTGCAGTAGGAGTGCTATATTTGCTGCTAGCTTTAAATAAATCTGCTGGTTTGACCTGATTTTACGCATCATGAGGCTCGATCCTTTTCTACACGCGATACAAGAGAAAACAATCCAATCCAAGAACCAGTCAGGTAAGGTTTTGTGGTTTAGTGTTGCCGTAAATCCATCAAAAAAGTCTTATACTCTGGTATACAGAGACACACAACAGATCAAACCCTGGTATTCTTTGTCAAATCTGACGGGTGTGTGGCTCTTGCGCTGGAGTCAGATTTTGGTTTCCCACTCAAGCAGGTGCAGAGGACACCTGATTGCAAAGTAAAACTCAACTCTGGATTTTTGGTGCTTGTCTGTATTAAAATATTTGCTTCTGAAATTAGTTTTGCACTTCTTCAAAAACTAGAACAAGTCATTTTGGGTGTAACTTTATGAGCTCTTGTTTCGTCAACATTACTGGGGGTTTCCACAAAAGCTCCCTGCACTTTAATCAGGGTTGAAGTCCGGACTTTGACTAGGCAGTGATTTTATTTTTGTGCCTCTGTGGTAGCAACAAGTACATTTGCTGCTGTTCTTCGGATCACTGTCCTGTTGGTTGGGTCTGACCGAGATGTGTGTTAGTGCTGGGAACACTGGGAGAAGGCAGATGAGTTCAGTTCTTTCCAAAGATGGTCTCTTTCATACTATGCTATCACAACATAGTGACAGTTTTTTATATATATATATATATATATATATATTTTTTTTTTTTTTTTTAAAGTTAGATACCCTAGCTTCAAAGGGAGATTTTCTCGAATGTTGACTTACAGGAAGTTTCAAAGTTTGAAATGTTTTCTCATTGCAGAAATATAGATGCAATTTTATTTCCAAACAGTCTTATAACATTTACCTGCTGCTACCTTCATTTTGGCTTTGATTTCCTTAGTACTTTGTGACTAAAAAATGATTTGGTAATGACCAAATTACTTTTATACCACCCCGAAGTGTAAAACTATATATGAGATAAGGTGTACTTTCATTTTCCCATAATAGTTTAAGTCTATTATCTCACATCTCTTTATGGTGAAATGTCTTGCAACACTAAATCACAAACCTAAATGTATTTTAGTGGGATTTTTTTATAGTTCATGTTTGTGAAATAAAAGAAAAATGTCGCCTGACTGGTTTTTATCTAAACCACGCGTTTGTTTTCGCTCCTCTTTACTTTGATGCACCCCACTAAAATCCGGCGCAACTAATTGCCCTCGTGGCTGCATTGCGACAAAAAAGACGTTCTTTCATTTAATCAAAAACCGTTATCTGACACACGGTGTGTCGAACGAAGTCAAAATCGAAAGTTGCCCAAAATGAGCCGGGAGGCGGAGATCTTAATCAACTTTTAGGGAAGAAAGTATAAAGAAGTGACGCAACGCTTCAGTCACTGTTGAGTTTCCAAATTGCTAATCCACCAGCAGTGTAAATGTGCGAACCATCAGCGCAGCCATGAAACTGTTCCCACAGCCAGCAGAGAGAGAGAGAAAGAGAGAGAGAGAGAGAGGGAGAGAGAGAGTGCTAAGGAAGCTAAACTCAACCAGAGTGATGAACAAACACAATGCAGTAAATCTGCAAACTAGAGATACAGAAGAAATCCACAATGTAAGATTTACATCATCTTTCAGGTACTGACCGGGGAAAAAAAAAAGTTTTAAAACTAGCAAACATGTTCGGTTTTTTTTAGAGGGGGATTAATGGGGTTTGTTACTTTTTAATGCTGAGTTTTGTCTGCCCGGGGGTCGGACAGGAAGGGGGTGAGGTCTTTCTTGTCTCAAGACACGAGGAGAGGAGAAATGAAGCGAGACGAGGAGGGTGGACAGAGAAACCCAAAGCCCGAAAGAGATCCTTTAGCAGCCTGGATCTCCTCCAGCTTTAATTACACCATATTGATCACAGGCAAGACGAAGAGGGAAGGAGGAGTGTGAAGAGCCAGAGAGAGAGAGAGAGCAGGTGAAACTGCAGACTGCAGTTACTGTAAAGCTTTAAAAAAAAGAGCCAGAGCAATTATTCCAGTCATTCAGCAGATTATTAGAAAATCGTCTCGTGGACCCTCCAAGCTCTCCGTCTCTCTCTCTCTCTCTCTCCACCTGCCTATTTAGCACCGCTGATACATTGAAACAGCCAGGGTGTCGGATTCAGTTAACTCACCAGCTACATTGTTTGCATCCAGCTTCCAGCTCCACAGCCAGTTTAATTTAAAATTCTGGGAATCAATTTTTTTTTTTTTTTTTTTTTTCCTTAGGGCCTTCGGTTTGGTCTTTGCTTGTAATCGTCCAAAACCCGAGCGGTCAGCTCTGACACTTCTGGCTTTCATGCAACAATTTCAGCTTACATTAACATATCTGAAACATGTATGTCATTTTCTTGTGCCACATTTGTACAAAATTCAAAAGTGTTATATCAAAATATAATCTTTGTAATACCTTACAAAAACAGAAATGTCTACAAAGTACTCCTACAGAGCCATCCACAAGGTTGTAATTTTTTATTTTTTTAAGTTTTTGTACGTCTGGATCTTTCAGGGTTAAATGGCAACAATAATTGCCATCAAGTGTTACCAAAAAGTTGCGGTGAACCTTTAACATCGCCGTGGAAACACATTATTTCAGCGACTGTAGAGTTCTCAAATGTGGACAGTCTAGTTAAAGCAACTCAACTAGACCAAATCTGGGCTTTACCAGCCCAATCATTTAGAGGTGGACTTCCTGGTTTGTTTCGGATCGTTGTGCAGCACAGAGCCTTCACCTGATTGTCAGACAGTCTCCCCCCAGATTGTTCTAGTAGAGAGCAATTTCCATGTTTCCATCAATAACGACTCATCAATGTTGTGAAACATCAAACTAACACAATATTTGACCTGATAATAATCTATTTTTTAAGAGTTGTTAATTTTACAGCAGACGTAGCAGGACGGATATCTTCTATATAAAGTTCTTCATTTGTCTCGTCTACTTTCTCTCCATCAAGACTTTTATTTTTTGTTTTTTTGTACATGTGAGACAGGGTTTTTTCAGCAGCAGTGTTTACCTTAGAAACCTTTTCCACGGATCCCGTTTTCTGCTATAGCCTATTTCTTATTATTGAACCATAAACGCTGACCGAGTCATCTACTTGCTCTTTGAGTCTTTTTTTTTTTTTTTTGTATGTCAGCCACTTCTGGAAAGTTTCTCTCCTTCTTCGTTTGTGTGAATATTGGCTCTCGTTCGCTGGAGTCCCAAAGCTGTAGAAATAGCTTTGTCATGGTTCCCAGACTGATTCCCATCTGCTCATGAGTTTGTTTAGATTTAAACTGAAGAGTCTGAAAGCAGGTTATATCTCGGCGTCTCGGTAGCAGGTCTAAGCTAAGGTCCCTCATGCCTGGAGCGGATTTAGCATCCCGGACCACCACATATGCAGGTATGTGCCGGTAAAGTCCGCTTCTCGGAGGCTCAACATGCACAAGTGGTAGTTAAATGTCAAATATGCCAAATATGGGGAAGCTGTTCATGTCTTTACTGTAACCTACAAAGAGCTGCGTTTCCATCACAAACGCACGGAAAACTTAGTGGATATTTCGCAAAAACACAATTTCGCAATTGCTGTGTTTCCACTGAATAAGAAACAAAATGAAAATCACACGTGACTAATTTTATTAAAAAAAAAAAAAAAAACATGCTGCGCCATCGTTCCCCTATAACTTCCTGTCGACTTTTCCGCCGGTGGAGACATCCATTTGTCGATCACTTGACTGGTGTGATCAGAGAAAAGTGATTTCTTCGCAGTTTTGCGAAATACACCAATTTCGAGAGAGCTGAAACATTTTTCCTCGTGTGAAAAACGTTTTATCGACAGACGAAAGTTTTTTCGAAATTGCTGTATTTCCATTTAGCAAATTTATTTTCGTAATTTCAACTGCCATCATTTCACGATCAATGGAAACACGGCTACTGGCTGCAGGTCTTCGGGAAACAGGTTGACTTTCTTTGGGGGAAAAAAAATTGATTGCACAGCGATTTATAACATGGACTTGTGTTAAATTTTTTTTTTTAACTCAAACTAGTGCACCAAATTTATTCACTTTACATCTCGAAATGGTATAATTACGAACAACCCATGAGTTTTGAATACACTTCAAAACCTATTTTAACTGACTTCCTGTTGTGAGTCAACTTCTAAAACGATTGATTCTTATTGTCTTGACACTAATCAGGGCTCAGACAGACAGATGATTCATTTTTTACATAGAATCTGGTTTGATTTTAAGAACCTAAATCAAATTTAAAAAATGATCATTTGAAAAATAGTTTGTGTCAAGTTGTCAAAAGAATAGCTTTTTTTTTTGCTGTATATGCAATAAATGTAGTAGAAATACATTTGGAGAAACTTTTGCTTCATCTTTCTGTTCTGCGTTGACCTACTTTGGAAAAAAAAAACAAAAAAACACAGGCTTTGTTTCCCAGAACATTGTGAAAAAGGTCGAAAACCTGCAAGCTCCTCCAAACCGCACTTCCCTCAGCGCCCGCTCACACTCCTGATCCACGCGGATGCAGGTTGAGTCCGGCGCATGGATGCGGTCCAGATCCAACCTCAGCGGCCCGCGAAATCTCTCGCGGAGAACTGTATTCCGGGGTTAAGGAGCTTACGTTTGATACTCGACGTGCAGAGAAAGGCGTTGAGCTGTGATTTGCCTCGGGAAGGGGAAGGGGCGGTTGGAGAGAGGGGGAACGAAGCCTCTCTGTGTTGAATGTGCCTCATTATTGCTGAACTGTGCGTTACCTTTGGTAAACAGTGGGAAGCGTTTCTCAGGCGAGCCTTGCTCCAAAGGCAGCGGGGCCGGTAAACGACCGCGGGCCTCCGACGCCGGCGCCACAAAACTCATCGCTCAAGCCCGAAAAACCCCGCAGGGATGTAAGAGTTTGATCATGATTATTCGGAAAGAATAAATAATCTGTGCTTTCGGCAACCCCGTTCATCTCTTTTGTTGGTAAATTCCCACACCCTCGCAGTTATTTTTGTTGAATGACCTTCTAAATCACCGGAAAAGTCATAAATTCAATTTCTGAGCGTGGCATTCATTATCATAGCCCTTTTTTTTTGTGCTCAGGGGTACGTCCCTATTTAGTGAGCGCAAAGTAGAGGTGTGGAGTGGTTGTACTTGAAATAATGACATGTTAGGGAAATCAATAAATTAGAGGTTAATTAAAAGCCTTTAAGGCGTTTGGCAATATAAATGTAAATAATGTCCCAGCAGCAGAGACATTATTGCTGTAAAACTGTGCATTAAACACTGGAAGAGTGACGTCGTTGCACAAGGCCTTATAGAGAACACACACCATGTAACTATGACCATGAACCCAAAGTGACTGGCTGGACAAGGAGAGTGCTATCAGAGAAACAACCAATTAACCTGGGAATGGGAACCCACCATGAAACATGGTGGTGGTGGAATCATGGTGTGGGAAAGATGAATATAGCCAAACACAAGGCCTCCAGGAAGACAACAATTCTAACTATGCAGCTACTGGCTTTTGCATTTCTACGAAATTCCACTTGATTCTCATTCCCCTTCAGTGCTCTGTCTGGGATTTCTCCCATTGAGCTGAATTTCTCCAGCAGAATTTCAGCCGGACCAATCAGCAAACAAGAGGAGAAGTTGTGAATGATGACGTTGATTTTCCGCGCTGGTTTAGAATTGTAGTCCGCCTGTAGTTTTACCAACGGAGGAAGTGAACAAGGAGATGAACGAAGCCGTTCAGTTCGTGTTGGCCGAACTTCCACATATTGAATTAACATGAACAGCTGCCTTCTCTTTTCGCAGTGGAGGATGTTTGTTTACAGCACAGGAAGTTTCTAGTAAGCTTCATCGCGTCAAAATGGTGCATTGCATATGTCACGGCCAAACGTTAGCAGATGGGTAAAATTTTAAACTTCCACAGTCCGGACTCTCTGCACTAAGCAAAGCGTAGAACAAAGGACTGTTTTTCTTCCAGGCTAGATTGCAGCGGAGTTAAACTGACCCAGTCAAAGCTCAGGGCTACTTGAAGCTTAGTGCCTGTGTTACTTCTTGGTAATAACTGAATAAAAATCACTTTTAAGTGTTTCATTTGTGAAGAAAAAGAAATCAAAAACTA
The DNA here is from genome assembly GCF_001443285.1 of Poecilia latipinna. Classification (NCBI taxonomy): domain Eukaryota; kingdom Metazoa; phylum Chordata; class Actinopteri; order Cyprinodontiformes; family Poeciliidae; genus Poecilia; species Poecilia latipinna. The sequence continues at coordinate 13,778 of NW_015113752.1, forward strand.
TGTATCACTTTTCCTTCTATTTGTCAATTATGTGCTGCTTCGTGTTTACAGAGCCTATTATATCCATAAAGCCCAACAAAATGCACCGACGCAATCAGAAAAAGTTCAAGAGGCGTGCAGACTTTGCAAGGCAGCATGCATACGTGGGATCAACTCTTACTTGTTGTGCCTAAACCAGACATTTCCATTAGTCATCATCCCACCCGAGGTTTTCACTGCGGCACCACCCCGGACTGGCAACCTGATTCCGACACTTTGGCCCGTTCCCTTGAATCGTTGTGACGTTCCGCCACGCTCCGCGTCCTCACGCTGCGAGTTTCTCATGTGTGAGAAGTAAAACGAGGGTAATTAAATCTTCATCTCTCTAACCCCTCCCCGACTGCATCTGTTGAACTGAGATGCCACGCTGTGTAAAAACAGATCCGCGCCCCGAGACTCCCATGAGAGCACCGAGGAGCCTGGGAAGCCGTCGTCGGCCTCTCTGCAAACAGCATAATGGCGTCTTGTTGTCATGTCATGTGACCCTCTGCGGAATCATTAAATCAGGCGCTAATTACGGCGCGCGCGGCGCCCTGACGGTTGAAACTTCACATCTGATGTGTTTCGCGCACCTAACAGGCAGCTGAGTGAGTTTGTTGTCCGAGGTGGAGTGCTTCAGCAAACCGTAAGCAGTTCGCTTGATTAAGGCACGCAGACATCTTGTGAACGCTGCACAACGTAATGGATTCCCTGCCTAATTGGAAAGAATGGTGAACAGTCGACACATTCTTTTTTACCCCCTCACAACTGGGCAACTTCTCGATAGTTTGAGGGGGAAAAAACAAACCACATGAATATCTTTCAAGCATCCTCGTCAACCCTAAAAACATTAATGGCTCCTACTGTGTCATAAAATAAATAATTTTTTTTTTTTTTTTGCTATTTTGTCATCAAAATCTTTCAGCTCATCATATACATTTTAATATTAGACAATTATCATCTGAATATACACAAAAAGGAGTTTCTAAACATCAATTTCATTTATTAGGAAAAACAGCATCCACCTAAAGCCTGGACCGGGGGAAAGTGTTAAGGTTTTACTTAATTTATTACTGCTAAGAAACCACTTTAGTAGAACTATGACAACATGAAGTAAGTGAAAAGATCTCAGAAAGCAACACATTATTCACCAACCTAAAGAACTTCAAGAACAGACATTAAGTTTTTGACGGCTATCCGTCTGGAAAGGCGTGGAAAGCCATTCCTGAGATCCAGATGTAGCGCAGTTAGAGCCACTGTCCACTAAAGGAGAGAACATTGAATGGCGGCAAACCTTATCAGAAGCAACCAGCAGTCAAACAAAATGAACCCAATGCATAGAGGACGCCTGCAGGGGGTCACAGAAGAACGTAGAACAACAACTTCGACACTGCAGGCTTCATCGGCCTCACTTAACTCCTGTGGTTATGATATAAAAATAATCCTTTGGAAAATTGCAAGTCCAAAACTCCCACTGAGAAAGCAGAAGACAAGTTTCACATTCACCAAAGATATCCCACTGACTCCCAAGAGTTTTGGAAAAAAACATTAAATAAAATCTGAAGACTGGTAAGTCAAAAGTGCAACTTTGTAGACGACATTTGTAAAACCGACAGCATCTGAGAGAGAGAACGTCATACCAAACAGTTGCCGTTTCACAAAACACCAGATTGCTCTGGGTTGCTTCTTTTGCTTGACGCATTAAATCATCTTGAGAAAACAATATTTTGTACTGTAGGTATTGTATGATGTGAAAATGTAAATGGGACAACAGAAAGCTAAAGCAGAAGAAATTTGAAAGAGAATAGATAGAACAGTACTTCTCCCGGTTGACTGTCATCGGAGCGTTTCTTACCTGCCCTGGACTTTGATGTCAGAAATGGCGTAGAAGTATCTCGACAGGCTGCTCTCGTCCACCATGGTGGCTCCGGTGGCAGGCCGAAGCAGCCGGATCCTCAGGTCCGTGATGGTGAAGAAATCCCGCAGGTTCTTGGTGGTGTCCAGCTGACCGTAAAGCGAGGCCATGTTGTGCAGTCTGGGCCCAGCAAACAGTGCAAACCGGTCCTTGATCTCGAAGCGTACAGTTTTGTCATACTTCCACACGTACCCTCGGGAGTAATCCTCCGTGCAGATGATGTCCAGCAGGGTGTGCTGGGAGAGGTCCTGCACTGTTTTGGGCTCCATGGTGAAGGCGTCCAGGCAGTCGGTGGCGTAAAACTGGTAGGGTTGCCAGGTTCGGCCGTAGTCCAGAGATTTCTCCAGGACCATCTGCTCTGGCCGGCCCGACTCAAACGTGATGACGATGTCGTCGGTCAGCTCGATGGTTTTGTTCCAGGACAACGTGATGTTGACCAAAAGGGCTTTTGGGTACTTCTTCCAAGTTGTGGACTGCCAGAAGGTCGTGGGGTTGCGACCCTCGATGTCAAACATCAGCTGCGGAGGGTGCGCCAGTTCCTCGGTGCTGGCGTCGCATTCGTTGTTGCACATGTACGGATTCTCCTGCGAATGACAGAAAACGGACAGGAGATGAGAAAAACCACAGCAAAGCCGAAAGGTGTGCTGAAAAGTAGCGCGCTTGTTTTCATTCTTGCAATTCTTGTGCAAATGTCTTAGTACACTTGGAATAAGACAAGCAACTTTACAGCAAGATGTAGGAGCTTGTTTTAAGTCAATAATAAGCACCAGCTCCACTGTCAGATTATTTCAGTAATAACAAGATGATTTCTATGTTATAAGTGAAAAAATATGCCTGTTGAACAAGTACTTTTTCATCAATATTAAGGAATTATTGACTAATTATTGACTCACATATTGCTGAACCTTTACTTCTGAGATGGTTTCTGACTTATTTCAAGTGTACTAAGACATTTGCACTAGACATTAGACCAAAAAATATTCAGTAAATTTCTTTTTGTTTTTGCAGATCAGGAAGGAATTTCACCTTATTTCACGCTTATTCACATCCCAATAAAAATACATTGGCGATAGTAATCCAAGGCGATAAATTGACCCACGGACGATGTTATTTAATCCAGAAATTCTTAGTTCTTTATATAAAAAGAAATCTCATCGACCTACTTGTGCGAAATACATCCTTGCGTTGTTTGTCGCTCAAGCCCGAATTAGACTCGCGGATCACAGAGTTTATCCCCGAGCTTTAATTCATCAAGCACTTTGCTGGAAAGAGGTCTTTCTGAAAACATTTGTCCAATTCACCACAAATCATTACAAGGCAATGTTCTCTCCTCTCGCTCCCTGGGGGCTTGAACTAGCTGTTAGGAGGAGACAGCACTCCTCCAAGAGGACCTTTCAAGTGCTACAAGCTCCAATTTATCAGGACAAGATAATCCACTACTTGATTAGGTGGGAGATGTCACCCTGTGCGTGTGAGGGTGTGTGTGCGTGTACGTGTGTGTGTGTGTGTGTGTGTCTGTGTGTGTGTGTGTGTGTGTGTGTGTCTGCCTGTGTGGAAGTGAGTGCGGCGACATGGTGAGGAAACAGCGAGAGCAGCTAGACTCTGATGTAAGACGGTGTAATGAAGCAGCGAGGCAGAGATTGAGTAAGTTAGCGGGAAAAACAGCTCCATTCGGCTAATAAGCTTCGCAAGTTTTTCCCTCGTCCTCCAAGGCAAGGTGACAATGAAACAGGGTTCTGTCAGGCCCTCTGACTGTCGGAGGGGCCCCCCATTAATATCCTGTCTGAAACGTCCCCTGCAGGTTCCCCTAAGCACCGGACAGCGGCGGCGCTCGGAGGAGACAATTGAAGGTGGGGGTAAGCGGTGAAAGATTCCAATCCGGGTTCCCGGTGTTACCGTCTCGTGGCATGAGGTTAGGTGTGCCATTAACGGCGGCATCTGGCGCAGCTTAAAATACACAGACAGATGCATAATAACTCATAGGCGACAGTTATGTGTGCTTAGAGGCAGTAGGCACTCCCTAAGAAATGCCACTTGCTATGCGTTGTGGGTGTCTGTGAAGGAGGGAATATGGATTCATGGAGGCACACCTTGTCAGAGCTTTATGGATGTAGAAGGAGGGATGAGAGCGTGTTGGTTAATTCATGTTGGTTGCGAGCTCTGCAGAGGTCTTCGTCTCAGCAAACATTGCGTATCCACCTATTATATTCAAGCTATTCTTCTTAGTGTTACAAAGAAAACCAGATAAATGTGAATGTTACATTTGTTCTTACGTTCCCTAAGCCTTGGTATTCCTAAAGATAACCTACAGCTGCAAAGAATAGTTTCACTGTCTTTAAGGCCACACCTCAAATCAAATGACCACATCACCGACTTCACCACTGCTCCTCTGCTTCAGCTAAACTACCCACAATGCTGCGCTGCATCATTTTCACTGTCACATGACCAAACAAATGTCACATGACCAAACAAATGTCACATGACCAATCTCCTCCGTCCAGAAACAAACGGCAGCAAGATGGAAATAAAAATCGGTTGTTAATATCGGGGCGTTTTTATTTATCAGACTGGTACCGATATCAACAATATATTTTGCATCCTTCATTTTTTTTTTTTTTTTTTTTTTTTTTTCAAATTTTTGCAAACTTCTCACTGTAGTTTGCTAGAATTTTGCAAATTCCCACTCGGCGAACTTTAATAACCGTTTGGAGACAGAAGATTGGGTCTTTGACTGCTACTTTGTGAGTAATTTAAGACTAAAATGGATCATTGTCCATTTAGACGCACTCTTACTCAACCTTCTCCGTCCTGGCTGATGTCACGAGATCTTGCTTCAGTCTCTCTACATAATGTTCTCTCCTTATGATGCCATTTATGTTTTGAAGTGCACCAGTCCCTCCTCCAGAAAAATAGCTCCACATTATGATGCTCGGATTCCTGTTTTGCATGTTGCAAAAACATTATCGTATTATTCTGCCCTTTTGGCAAATATATGGAATTTTGTTAGTCCTGTGTGATTACAAGAATTCTAAATATTCTTTTTCTTTTATATTTTTGAGCTCTAATTCCTGTGTTGTGGACAGATGGATGGCTTTCTTAGTAACCCATGATTAAAGGTATTCTTTAAATCCACTCTTTAATAGCTTTACGGTTAGATATTGGGCTATTAAAGGCACTTTTTGGATTAAAATCCTGACCCCAATGAATCGAACCCATAACCTTGTTGTATTAAATGAACCCAGGCTTTGACAGGTCCATATTTAACTCTGGAACTGGATTAAAAAATAACTCAAAGCGGGTTGTTTATAACAGATCTTAAAGAGGAACAACATCCTATGCATTTCATATTCTGCATTGAAGTTCTACACATTCACAAAGACCGTAGCAACTTTTCATAAGTTCTGTACAGCACAGATTTCATGACGTCTGTTGTTTTACTGCTTTTATATTTTCGTGTGTATTTGTTGCAGCTCCTGCGCTACTTAATGAATATGAATGATGTTGATGCTTATGACTTTATGCGATAAAGAATAGGACAGCTTGTGTGTGTGTGTGCGTGTGTGCGTGCGCTTGTGTGTGTTGTGTTTATGTGAGAAATATAGAACAGCTGAAGTAAGGAGAGTCTAGTGCATGCACTAAGTGGATTTGTAAATTATTCAGTCAAAACTCTGGCAAAGTCACTTCCTGACCTGATTTCTCTGAATCCACGTGTTTTGTTTTGCTAAGCTCATCAGAAGTTTAGCGTGACCCGCAGGTCGACCTCTGGCACCCCGGGGTCACAGGTCGATCTGCGGATCGCAGCAGGGTGGGCCGTTAAAAGGAAGCCACCAGATTGAAGCTACGCTAACTCACATCGGTTGCTTTGCATCAGAACTTTGGCAAAGTTGCAAATATGACGAGCAAATATTTTTTTTTCTCCAATGGCGTCGTGCGTATCTTTTGTTTTCACAATATGCTTAATTTAGACAATGTTGGTGAAAAATCAAAGTCTGAGCACAAAAAAGAAAAAAAATGATAACCATGAAGAGTTTTTCCATTTTAAAACAATAAAATACAATTTGCTGTGATTTTTGAATCTGGGGAAAAAGCTGAAATATTTTCTAGCTTTACACTTTATGATGAGTCATAACAGCAAAATTATAAAATGCCAAGATTTAAGATTAGTGGTTCTCCTGGAGTCAGGATGTCAGTGTGACAAGACAGGCTATGTAACAGCAAATAAGAGCAAATAAAATAGGAAGCAATCCTCTTGACTCCTTCACTTCTAAGAATAGATAAGGACTTTTCTTTGTACTGTTCTGTTTGTAATTTTGCTGAATCTCTGCGTTTTTAGAAAAGCACTCTACAAAAGAAAGTACTTTTAACAACATTTCTCATCTTGCATCAATCCCAAAGCGATATGTTCATTAAAAGAAAAAACAAACAAACTATTCCATATTAAACAAGGCAGCGATCTATTTTTATGAACTTTTTTTGGTAAATGTGAGTCAACCCACAATATATGTCCTCTGATGTGTTTGTTAACACTAAAGGGCCAGTTCTGAAATGTTGAACTGGGACTGTGATGAGAGGAAACGAGCTGTTTGGGAGCACAAAGAACATGCAGAAGAAGATGGCATTCGAGGAAGATGCCAAATGCTAAAACAAACACTCCAGATAATGGCATTTGCATGCCACACTTTTCAGATTTTTTTCCTGTTTTTGCAGACGTCCTTAAAAGTATTCCCTTTTATTATCGAGTTCCTTTAAATCAAGACTAAAACACACCTGTTCAGAGTTGCTTTTGACCCATTATCACTGGAACACTGACGCTGGAAACATATTTGATGCGTATTGATGATTTTTGACAACGGCACTTGATAACATGTTACCGGTTTCTGAAAACGGTGACTGTACGATGTTTTCACAACTTTTTCTTTTTGTATTTATGTGATATAAAGCATTTAGATCTGCCTTGCTGCTGAAACGTGCTACACAAATAAACTTGATTGTCTGAATTATTATTTTGTATGTGTGTACAATCCCAATGAAATAAATGAGACTTCTGGTTTTATTGTGGCAACATATGAAAAGATATGATTACTTTTGCGATACAAAGTGCATTGGTCAGGTTTTGCGAAATAAATAAACACACTGTGTGAGCTTATTTTTTGATAAAACAGTTTACCAAATTCAAACTGTGGATCTTTAATTCAGTCTTTGACACTGAGAATGAGGAAGGCTGATGTTGTTGTTCTAGCTATACATAACTAGAGCTTACAATGGACAGGATTGGATCCCTAATGCAGGATAACTAAAGTATAAACTGAATACTGCATTTAAGTTCCCAACAGAACAGAATGCGCTGTGGAAGCTCCCTCTGCAAGGTCAAAGGTCAGTTTGCAATCTTATTATTTCATCATAAAAGTAAAAGGCGGAAAACCCGAGGTTAAACTAGTTGCACCTTCTTCTTTTTTTTAATGAGTCATATTTATTGCTACCACTGTTGACGCCCACGCACGACTCGAACACCCGCAGAACGGACCCCCGCACACGCTGCTCCTGCTGCCTCCGCCAGCACATCTCTATAATCAGACAAAGATATATATCCCCATCGATCCCTGCGGCTACGCAGCTGAAAATCTGCTGCGTGTAGCACCTGGCAGCAGCGCTGACCACTGGTCCCTCCCCCCCCCTCCCTCCATCACCCCACATCCTCCTCCAACCCCGAACACACGCAGGTTAAAACCTTTCATTAGTGTCTCCTCCGCTTCTCCGCTTAACGACAAAATACTGCCTTTATGAAGATCGATAACCTCGCCGGGGCTGCTGGAGAGGAGGAGCGCGGAGATAAAAAATGCTGAGTGTACTGACCTCCCCCCGCCCGAAAATCAATAGCAGATCTCTGCGTTTCGCCGTGGCACGCTCCGCAAAATGGATTAACGGGCCGACGGCCGCGCGCATTAAAACAATTGATGGCACGCGACAGCAACATTTCTGTAATTACTAAAGATGTTTCTATTAATCCGAACGTGATGATAAGTGGGCAGGACGGACGGAGGTTGGACGGGGGTTGGAGGGAGGGTGGGTGAAGCCTTTGGAGATTACACAGCCGGCGGAAGAGAGGGTTGTGGAGGTTACTGTGGCGGATAGGTCACGCCAAATCAGTGCTAATAGAGATGCCTCCGACCCGCCCAAAACGCGCCGGCCTAATCCGATTATTAGCACTGCGAGGCGCTGAGATGGAGGCGAGTTCTTCAGAGGGGCGTCCTGGTTGGTTGGTGTTCATTTACCAGCGAGGAAGACGCTCGTGGGTGGATTTCATCAGAGGTGAAGAAGTTGCACTAAATCCCACCAGCGCAGTCAGCCCCCCCGCACCCCATTACTGTCAGGCTAATTTAGCCGACCAACCGGAGGAGTGACAACAAGCAGCGCTGGAACAACATGGCGGCAAACGACTGAAGCTAATCTCGCTCAGCCGTTCTCTATGAACCAGCGCCGAGGTCAGGGAGGGAAATGGAGGGGGGATGCTGCGTCTGATGCTTTGCCAGTCGAGGCTTTTAGGTACATGCCGTCGTGGTAACAGTCTCCACTGCTGCTCTGAAGATGGTAAACTTTTCAACTTCTCCACAGTTTCTTACAGTTCGCCCAGAATATATGAATAAATCATTTTTGCGCTTTTAAAAAAAGTGCAGCCCTTATTCTTATGCAGGTTCACAGTTTGCTAAGATGACAAGATTAGTTTTTTGTGTGTGTGCTTGGTGTTTTCTCAACAAACCATAATCTTTAACCTTTCTGTTAAATAAAACAAAATTAAAAAAAAAAAAATAGAAGAGCGTTTTCCTCGTCGGTTTATCGACTTGCGCCAGCAGGAAAGGATGCGAGATGTAATCATGTGTGCACAAAAGAAGGGAGGGTTACCGAGGTCCTATCTTTTCCAATAAGCTATGGCTGCAGCGGCTGACAGCCTGGGCCCAGCCACGCTGGAGCGACTGATGGAGGATGGGACTAGCGGGAATATAAATTTACTAACAGCAGACAAGCCATCCAAATAGATGGGCTCGCCCCAATCAAATCCATCCATTTGTGAGACAGACACTTAACAGGTGGGACAGCAAATTGAGTTCACACTGTCGTCTCCACTGTCTGCCTTACACCCATACTTTTAGATACGGGCTACAAGTCAAGTTCAAGATTATTTGTACGGCACATTTCACCTCAAAGTGCTTTACATCCTAAGAATATCCACCTTTTTAGGCAGGCCTACGTAGACACTGTTGCAGTAATCGATGCAACTAAAGATAAACACATGGATGAGTTCCTCTCGATCTTGCTGGAACATTGGTCCTTTAAGAGATGTTCTTCAGGTGACAGAAGTCTGATTTTGTAGTTGTCTTTATGTGACTCTGAAGGTTCAGATCAGTCCATCACTACACCCTGATTTCAGGCCCGATCACTCGCTTCCAGCTGTAACAACTGAAGAAGTGCATTGACTCTAGATTGTTTCTCTTCAGGTCCAAAGACAATACCTTCAGTTTTCTTTCTGTTCAGCTTGAGGAAGTTAAGGCGCATCGACAAATTGATTTGTCCTCAGATTGGTTTGGAGGTGACATTGGTAATGTAGAGCTGTATATCATCTGCGTACAATTCTAAAACCCTTAAATTGACAATATGCTGAGGCCTGGAAGGTGTGCGATAACTTTGGTGTTATGTTGCTGTTTCTTAAACTTTTATGTATGTAGGCTACATTTTTTGTAGCTGTTTACATGGATTGTATGTGTATTTATTATCAGCTTTGGCAGCTGCTATTATGCAACAGTTGAGTCCATTAATCATTTTTCTAGAGATAATCTTTCTCTGCTTCCTCCTCCAGTTACTACTGCCCAAGCATAGAAACATTATGAGAATCATTGTTTTCACGCTTTTAAAATCATCCGTTTTTGTTTTTTTAAAGTTTGCAGATAAAATCAGATCACATTCCAATTATTTGAAGCTGAAAAATGTGAGTAACTCACCCTGAGCACATTGACTGCCTCCCTTGCATGACTGATTTACACGTGAGCATTTCACCCCTGATCTGAGACTAACCCCATCGTTTCGGTGCCCCAAAGACACCTGGAACTCCTGTTAAAATTTTAACAACATGGGTGACTGTTTTATTGCATCAGCTGTGTAAAATAAAATGTCTCCCCATCCTTTCCCTCAAAACAATTTCTTTTTTTTTTTTGCTTTCCGTGTGTTTCTACCTCTTTTTTTCCCAGTGGAAAGGAGAGTGCACGGCGCAGTGGGCTAAAGGGTTAAAGCTATCCCTGTGCCAATAATGAGACCTTGTGTTCCACAATAGATTCCTTCAGCCCAATCCAGGGGCTTGACTGTGGCAGTGCTCTCTCAATTTCAAAACCTCCCCTTCTCCCTCCAGAGTCATGCTAGCGCCATTACCGGACCCCCTCCGCCTCCCTCCAGTCCTGGCGGTGGGTGATGCAGACAGAAAGAGGAGCTTAACCTGGACGTGGGATGAATACATCATGCCAGTGTGACAGATTACAGTGGTAATAGACACCCTGGCCAAATCCTGACAAGGATTACAATCATATTTTCAAATGGCTCAGGGTCGGTTGAAGGTTGCCCGGCCTGCACCGCGTCGACACAGCTGACAGGGGCCTGAAATCACCGACACAAACCCAACACACTTTCCCTCGCGCCATCGTCAAAAAGGAAATAATTCAGCAAATAAAACGGGGTTTGTGGATTTTAATGCAGGTTTAAAACATTTTTAAAAACATGCTGCATTTTTTGGTGACAATATCAGCTATAATATTCTGCACTCATGTAATTCATCCTCAATTATATGACAATATTGACACATTTAAGGGGACAGAACGATGGTGAGCAAGTGAAACGTCACCAACCCGTGATTGAAACCAAATACCTTCTTCATGTAGTAACTGAAAAAACAAGATGCTTGTTTCTATTTTTCTTCAGGCAATATATCTCAAGTTTGCAATGCGAATTTATATAGACACCATGTGATAATTTAGCATTCTTACACATTTTTCAATTTTTATGGATGAACTACATCACTGCTAAGAGCCTTTCCGAAGTTAACGCCAGCTATCCGTCATTAGCATGTTCATAGTCACTGCTTGGTTTTAATTTAGGTCCTAATACCACAGCAGGGATTCTTCTGGAATAGTCAAATGTAGTTAAATTGAGAAGTTTGTGGAGTTTCTCACCAGGTAACCTCTTGACGTAACATCTTCACTTAAAGAAGTGAAAAAAATATATGTATATATTCATGTTTCTTGGTTTACTGCTGTGTTGATGACCAGGGTGAGAGCAACTGATGCGTCTGGTGCAAAAGCAGGTGCTAATGATGCTCATCCGATATCTTCCTGTTATTCAGTTAACTTGCCAAAAACGAAAGCGGGCGCTTGCAAAGGCAAACAAAAGAACAAAACCCAGCCAATCATCGGCACTAAAGCTGTGATACTGAAAACAGCTGCATGCAAATCAAATTCGGTGAGAACGCAAAAGGGGAAAAATGGACACATTTTGAAAACAGATTAAAAAAGCTGAACTGGGAAAGGAAGCAGTGGAGTTTTCAAGACTTGATGCATGATACCATCTTAAATCTGACCTACATCTGAAAAATGCAATGAGGTGAAAATTCTAGTAAGGTGTAAAGCTAGCAATGTCCTAACATTTCCAAGTATTTATTTTGGGTAATTTACTTCTGTATTGTGATTTTTTATTTATTTATTTACCATTTAGGACATATCCTCCTTCCAACACAGATCTGTGATACAATCATGATAAAATTAACATTCAAATTCAAGCAACATGCTGTACGCCAGACACCACAGCAGTTGTTCCAGAGCATAATTTTGAATCATCTGTTCAGCTGATATCAATTATTTGGACAGTGAGAGAATGGCTGGCGCACCTTGAGAAACGACATCGACAACAACTCTCTTTCAAAATGGTACAAAATGACTGCCTGAAAGCTTCCCACAGTCCAAAAGCAACCACCCAAAAGATTTTAAAAGACTCGACATCTTTCCTGTAGAACGAGCGGGAGACATAAAACAGCGATCCGGTGTGCAGACCCGCACCATTCGCCCACCGGTCAACCGAGCGGAGGCCATGAGGGCGAGACGACGCTGCAAACGTTGCGGCGCTGACTCGTGATTACTGCCGTCGACTCTGAGAGTTCATGAGCCTTGAAACAGCGGCAGGGGGAAGTCCGCCGCCGGTGGCTTCGGCACGCGTTCGCCGGATAGGAAAACAATTTTATATTCCATTACCTTTTATATGGCAATGGAGACAGCATCGGGCGCTGCTGCGATGTGCTTTGGAAGATGATGTCCCCTGCTTAGGTGATAGTGTATTTGTGACAGTAAGTGCTGCCATCAAGGGTTGTTTGATGGCTGAGAGTGAGCCTGTAGAATAGGCGCTTATCTTGGCAGATAAGTGCTCTGCTACTGTACACTGGCACAGCTCTGAGAAGCAATAAATCATTCAATAACATGCAATGTTCTTGTACCTATAATATAATTAACTTTTTTTGTACGTCTACCCCAGACGGCAATCCTGTTTTAATAGATCTTTCATTACAGACCGACTCCTAAGGCTGAAGATAAAGTAAGGCCAACAATGACCGATTTGTAAACGTTCTGCTTTTACCTTGTCTGAAATAGTTGCAGATTTCATAGATTCATATTTTTGTGTAATACTTTCTATATATTAGGGTATTCCAAATTTACAGCCCAAAATGCTTCAGACTGCTGTTCAAAGCAGCTCAGGACTGGATGGGAGTGTTTCCCCCCCCCCCCCCCCCCCCTCTTTTTTTCCTACCATTCTTTTTTTTTTAATGTAATGTTGTGAT
>NW_015113752.1:29610-39577 GCF_001443285.1 Poecilia latipinna
CAAAAGTCTTCGAGCTCGTGTTAAAAGAGGCCAAGGGCGGGGGGGGGGGTTTTCCCCCCCCCCCCCCCACTGTTTTTAACCGTCATCCATCTTTTATTAAGATGACATTTCAGCAGTGAGTTAATACACTGGGGTGTAATCGATCTTCTAGCCGCGCAGAGCCACATCCCTCAGTCAAACTGTCCGGTCAGATAAACTGAAGACTTTGAACATCTTCACAGCACATTACAACCACACAGGCTTAGCTCGATGACATAACCACCATCCAGTATTTAAGCTGAAATAACCCTTTGAACAATGGAAAACATCAGACCACCACTTCATCTACCGCTGGCTCTCTTTTTCTTTCTCCATATCCTAATTTGCTGCTATTGTAAAGGTCTTATAAAGCCATACACTCTTCCCCGGAGAGAGACATAGATCACTATCACCTTGACTAAGCTAATAGGCTGACCTCACAATGGGGTACGCTGCCATAGTTCCAACCCAGTGGGCCCAGACAACAAACCGCTAACGCTAGAGTCTGCCTGAACAGTGCTTGGCTTTTCTCTTCCTTCTCCAAGAAGGGGAGGGGGGGGGTTAGAAGTGAGAAGCAATCGAACAGCAAAGAGCGATACGCAGATCACTCCATCAGACTGACAGCCACGTGGACTCAACAAAACATCTGCCTCTTATCATCATCAAGCTCAGTGTCTTTTCGATCTTTGACTTGTTTTGAATATTTGGGATGCTGTTCGTCATGGTGACCATATTTTGGTTTCCAGATAAGAAGAGACGCCGCGCTCCGCCACGCACTTCGCCACTGTGCGCTCTAAACCCGGAGATCTACACTGATGTCAAATAAAAGGAAGTTTGTGTTCCATTCGTTACGCCGGTCAATTCCTATTGACCCCCTGGAAACGATGAAAACCCTAACATTTTTATCAACCAATGAAAACACTCCTGGGTCCTAACACATTTATGTGAAGTAATAGTCACTGAAAGTTACCAAAGCAGGATCTACAAGCTGCTCTTTTCTTTTTGAAGTTGTGCTAAGCTAAAACCTAGTTAGATTTACCTTGGTATTTCTGGTTGTGATGTGGTGTGCTTGGCCGTTAGCCTCCCACCAATTAGAGTCGACCTCAAGACAACAGCTTCACTTTTTCCTGCCAATTTTCCCCCTTCCACCCCTGGATAAAGGGATGGATTATTAACAATGGCAAGCACACACACAGTGTAAAAGCCCACAAGTAAGAGACTGCTGTGTTTTTGTTTTCAGCTGTTTCTACAGCAACCTTTCTGAATCAATCCAGAGATGCTAGTTGTGCTAGTAGCTCACATTGCTCTGTCCTGACACAGCACTGGTCATGTTTCTGAGTCTATTTCCTGATCCTGAGGGAAATAACTGATCTAAAACCCAAGGCAGGGAGGATTACCACAGTCCATCGGCCTAAAACAAGAGTGTGTTACCATGGGGACGGAAGATGGACAACATAGCTGACCAAGCAGCTACACTGATTTCTTGGTTTCTCTTGAGGTGTCAAGAAATGTGACAGGTGAGCTCTGCTTCCAAATGCTGTTTCATCTCCTACATCTGAAGGAAGACGCCACTTTATTTGTATCCTCCAGACAACGGAAATGCTCTTTTGTCTCATTAGCTGACATACATAGTATGGCTTTGCACTGCTTTTCACTTGTTTGATATTTAATTTAATTCCTCTTCGTCACATTATAAACGGGACTTGACATCATCTCCTTGATCAAAACAACTGAATCCATCTGAAGTCTTTCAGTACGTCTCTTCTTATACTTTTATTTGTACGCTTTAAAGTGTCTACTGCGAAAACCTCTCACACAGACTGCTGAAGGAGGCCTCAGTCGTTAGGAAACTGTAAAAAGAAAAAAAAAAGAGCAACTTTTCAACTGAACTTGCCTTTTTATACAGTCAGGGAAAGATAAACACACCTGAATAAAAATGTGGACGTTAGAGAGACAGACGCTGTGAAAATCAGAATCAACTTGAAGTAATTAGAGAAAACATCCGGTGAGATTCAAGCTTTTTTATTTAAGATAATTTTAAATGATTTTTTTTTATTTTTATCGTAATGGAATCCCTCAATCTAATTTAACTGAGCTTCAGCCATTAACAAAGAAAAACAATGACAGAGACATACCTGGAAAATGTACCAGCTGTGTCTTCATCAAAAGGCAGTTCAACTAAGTACTGATTTTATTTTTTTAAATGTAAAAAAGAAAATCTAATGTAAAGCCGTGCTGCTTTCAATTTGTAGTTATGTGCTACTTTATGTTGGTCTGTCACATAAAACCCCAGTGAACCACATCGACACTTCTGGTTGTAACAAATAAGATCGTAAAGAAAAAAAAAAAGATAAAGGATGTTAATATTTCATATTGAACCTTTGGGTTTGCCTCCTGTAAGCAACGGTTCTGCTGAAGCTCTAAGGATCAGGAAACATCAGTATTCTGGACACGCCGCAGTTTGAAGTCCAGCACAAATAACCTTCTCCGACCTTGAGGCCAAAGGCGAGAAATATCGACTTTTGGTTTGGACAGGTGCCACAAGTTTCCCATTGTGATTTAGAACCACGGAGAATATGATCTTTCTTCAAACTATGGCAAGTTGATGTGATAAAAACAAACAAATAAATAAATAAAAACCCATCAGGGGTAACCAGCTGCTACTGGACGATAAAGAGAGCAGCATGCTGTCCGACGCGATCTTTGCCCAGGAAAGTCTCACTGTCACATGAGTGGACCAAAATCTCGCTCCCGCAGCGAAGTCCCTTCAACGGAGCGCCTGTCATCAAGCTTCGGCCCTCATTAGTTTCTCTGGAGACTGCCATGAGAACATCAGGATCCCGCTCCTGCTAATGAGCGCTCCTGTGTCTTGGTCAGCAGCAGTCGGAAGTGAGGTTTAAATTTAGAAGCTAATTATTATCTCAGACAGGGAATTGGTTGGAGGGGGAAAAATGTCTATTTTGTCATACGTAGTGTCTTTAAAATTTATTTGCCCCACAAGCTGAGGATTCTCCCAGTCGGGGATATTTACCGCGCGGTTGGGAAGCGTCACCCGGCTTCTCCGTTAGACCGCTGAAGATCTATTTAGTCATTCTACGTGGAGGCTTTCTTCTTCTTCCCCCTCCTGCCCATATATATCTTTGTCTCCAACCCTCCTTGCTTTTTTTTTTCCTCCTTTTTCCTTCCTCAGCCCTGAATCTGTGAAAATGATTGGCAGATGACTCCTGGGAAAAAAGAAAAAAAAAAGAGCTTGGGCCTTTTCCACCCTCGCAGCTCACAGGATCACGACACTCAAACACACTGACAAGCAAAGCGTCTGCACACACACACACACACACACACTGAAGTTCTTTATAGAGGCGAGTCACACAGAATAGTGAAGGAGAAAGGAGCACACGGAGGGATCCACACGGACACCTTCCTGTCTTTGACAGCTCCGTATATTTACAATAAGAAAAAACAAAACTGAAGAGGCTCTTGAACTTGTTTCAAAACTCGACGTTTTGGGACGTGTTGATCTCGAATGTAAACGGAAAGACGCAGCATGTAGAGGAAATGAGCTTTGCACCTGAAGTCTATCGCAAAATAAATTGAAAGTGTGCGTCTAATGAGACAGCTGTAAACTTTGTTGTGGCTAGTTATTCAATATGCTAAATATTTCAGTCTCTGAGTGAAATCTTAAGGCTCTCGCGTACTGTGGTGTATGATGCGCCACGGACATTTGAGATTTTATAGTCAAACTTACCAATTGTCTATATTTCTCATGACAAACTCCATTTCCCACAATCCAAATGGATGCTAACAAGTTTGATAAGCTAATTGGACGCCTAGCTCGATTTCTTCTCCACCAGGGCGGCCAACGAACACCAGTTAAGTGTTGGGGATACGCAATATTGGATTTTTGGTCAATATCTGATATGCCGATATTTTAAAACTAATTTGGCCGATAACCGGGGCTTGTAAAATGGACTGTTGGTGAGGTTAACTAGTTTTGGCCACCATGAACTCATCGTAATGGTCAGAATGATGTTTCTTCAGATGTAGGACTTTGTTGTCGCTCCTCCTCACATCACCAATGATGATTTTTCCGGACAATTCTCCAAGAGATTTTATTAATTGCAACTAATTTATGATTCAGCATGGGGGTAAATACTTCAAGGAAAGAGAGACTCCTGTACTTTGCAGCTCACACTAAATGTGTGTTCTTTGCTTCAGAGTTATAGAAAACATATATGAACTGGCACAGATATAAAGTCAAAGCCTGTCAAATAAATCAAAACACCAAAGAATATAATTCTACTTTCCCAGTGTCATTAAAGTGATGACTCTATAAATTTTTAACGCTGCCCTCTTAAGAGGCCACATCAGTTTTTTGTTTTTTTATTTGATTTTTTTTTTTTTTGGAAAGTTGTCACTCTCTTTCCCTTCATCACCAAGCAGAAGAAGAAGGAGAAGAAGAAGAAGAAAATCCAATATCAAGCAGCCAGAAACAGCCAAATGCAAGTGGATCCACTTGATTCCACGACAATAACGTCAAGCATCTGCCACCATTGTAATCACAACCCTCAGAGGGAGTCGAGTGTGCTCTGCCAGCTGAGCTCCTGATGAGCCGCCATTAGAAAAAGATGAAATACGAAGAGAGGGCGAAGGGGTTGAGAAAGAAAAAGAGAAAAAAAAATCAAAAACTTTAACGGGGCCAGAGGGGAGGGGGGGGGGGAATACCGCACTAATCAACTCCACTCTGCAGAAATTATGGATAAATGAAGCTCTCTAGCAGTGATTAATTAAACCAAGACATTCAAACTAATGAGACCACACAGAGCAATGTGTACGCACACACGTTTTCCCCGGGTTTGTACCGCAGGGCGGCGCGTGCCAGTTTCTGAACGAGCTTGTTTAAAGATGCGCCGGCTGATTTTCAGATCGGAGACACGCAGGAGTGCCCGAGCGCTCCGAGACAGAGAAATGCAACGCCGGCGTGTTTTAATGTTAGCTTTCATATAAATGCAAATATTTAACACTCATATCTTGCTGGATAGGGAACAACGACTCCCCCTTAGGAAGTTAGCAGAGCAGCAAGCAGCAGGTGATCATGTGCTGATGAAAGGAGTTTAACAATATGCTGAAAGAGGCGGGGCGGGGGTGAGGAGAAGTCGACTTTTTTATTATTATTATTATTATTATTTTTACACTTTTATGTCAATGCGCAGCATGCTGTTCACGTCTCTGTGCACCAGCTTTCGAGATCTTGCAAACAAGCGCGGCGGCATTCACATGAATCGATTTGAGTCAGTCGTTCTGCCGTGTTTTCTTTTCCCCTACAGTTGATCTTTTAATCTCGTCAAGTTCTCTACTAAAAGTCTGGCGGCTCCTTTGAATTAGAGTTTTGTAGGAAGAAACAAACCAAAAAAAGAAAAAAACCCAGTAATTTGTAGAAATAAAACTTGTTAGTGGTACAAATTAGAGATGCACATTGATTTTCAAATATTCAAATTATCTAGTGAGTTTTAAGGATGCGCTACAAGTGTAGAGTGGTGGCAATGCATGTTATGCTGGACACGAATAATCCTCCTCACACATCCTCAAAAACATTCACGTATCGAACAGTCAAAATGTTTTGATCACTTAGTCTTGGTCAAATAGAATTTTCTTTAATACAACAAGTTAACCAGCTGTTGGTTTTTCCTCACTTACCCAACAGATTGTCCAAAATATTCAATCTGGGACATTCTGCTACATGTGGCACAGCATCTACCAAAATCATCTGATCAAGTTTATTTAGCAAATTTCTGCAACAAAACAAAAGCAAAGTGACTTACGTCGTAAAAGCACAAAAATAAAAAGTCGTGAATCTACATAGAGTCGATAATGGAGAAACCAGAGACAAACGTTACATTTTGACGAGCGCCATCATCATAATCATCAATACACCTTGAACGTATTGGTCAGCGTTACATTTATTTTGGTTCAGGTTTTAGCGTTGATTTAAAGTTTCTCAGTGTTTCAGCTGTTTTGCAGTTTTCTTAGAAGCCCCACCAACATACAAGCCCAAATTCTTTGACTTATATTTAAAAGAGAAATATCACTTGGAGGCACCGCTAAGCAGAGGCATGTCCGTCCTTCTAAACGCTGGGTCACAACCAATTTGCAGTTCAGTTTTTAGGGATTCACTTAGCTGTGGATTTTTCTGTGCAATGGTAGTCCCAAATTCCGCCAATTTGCTGATTGTTTCCAAGAGTATTCAAAACAAAAAGCTAATTTGTAAGCTGAAACAGCTAGCTGCAAATGCTACTGCTAGCATTTTGAAAGTAGCCAATCCAGAAGTACCATTTCTTTCAACTGATTGGTTGTTCTGACAGGAATAGGAAAACACAAGAGTGTCGATGTTAGCTTGTGCTCTAACGCTAAAACAGTTTTCTCTGTATGCAGTGACGCATATTAAGGTATATTTGGTGATTGAACTGTTAAAATACGCAATTAAACACATTTTTCAGAGGAAGTCTCAAGTATTTTCGAATTTCACAGAATGATGTGCAGACCTGCAATTTCCACACCATAGTTATGTTAGTTGGAGTACTTTGACCTAAGACGTTATATTTGCTTCAAATATTTTTGACAAAAAAGAAAAAAATCACCAGCTCTTAATTCAATTATTGTAATATATTAATGTTCACATCAACATTACATTTCCTCAATTACGTTGAAAATTTCTGTAGACATACAAACAAAATTCTTTGTTGTATTTTCAATTTTTAGCCATATTAATTAACAGTAAATAGTGAAGCAACTGCTTTATAATGACAATTTTAGCTTCAAATGACAAAAACAAAAACATGACATCTAGTGGGCAATCAACCTTCAGATAAGAGTTAAATATAACATGCAGTTGAAATCAATCATAATAGACACTGGAATGCCCAACATGATCATGTTCAGATTAAATGTTTGGCTTCTCTTTCAATTATTACAAAGCCTAAATCAAAGGAAGCTTTTAGTATCACAATTTTCAGGAACATTCGCTCCTTAAAAATAGCACATGAAAAACTTTTACCAGAAACTACTCTGTGTCTTATTTTTAATGTTTTTCTTTTTCTTTTTTTTTTTTCCGTTTCAGGCATTTCAATACAAAGACACTACTAACTAATGAATCGTCTTCTTGCAGGGTACAAAATGATCTGGGACGCAGAGTCATCCCACCTGGAGCTGGCTTTCTTTGTATGCAGAGGTGTTAGATGTTGGTTTCTGTAGAACCGATCCGTAAAATGATAAAACAGCACTGACTGCGGGTCGCGTGTCCTATTTTAGCGCTTTTACTATTTCTGTGCCTCTGCAGGGACGTGCGCCAATGCAAACGGATTCTGTGCGAGAGCGTCGACTTTGCATTTTAAATTCCGTGGGAAGGTTTTGCTCATTAGCCGACGCGCTTCCTTTTACTCGGATACGTTTGTTTGCACGCGCCGCATTTCCGTTATTTACACCGCAGCGTCACAAGCTGCATAAATAATGCAGGAGAATTATAATCGTATTTGTTTCTTGTGTTACAAACGGAGATACTAATTAGTGGAATTAAGAAGAACTGAATGTTGCTGACAAGGCTTTACATATAAATCCTCTGCAATAACTTCTAGGGTGTTGTGTTGTGCCAATAACTTGTTGACGGCTACAAATTGGAGAAATTGGCCACAGATGTTAACTTTTCATTCAGTGTTGCCAACTTTACTGCTGTATTAGTGATAGCAACAATCATGTAGGTTTTCATATAGTGCAACAAATCTACAGAAATAGACACATTTCTTTAAAAAATAAATAAATAAATCAGCCAATGGACCAAAACTAGTGTGAAGTTTTGTAAATTAATAAGGAAAACAAACTCTAGATATCTTGAAATCACAAGAAATTGTTGACAGGTGAGGTTAAAACACAATAAATATGTTAAGATTTACAAATAAAACCCCTTTTCACTTTCCTTTTCTTTTTTGTTTAGTTTCATAGTTTAGTTTTCTTAACTCTGACACAAGTCAAAGTAAAAAAATATATATATATACTTTTTATCCAGTGTACATCAGTAACCTTAATGCCCTCTGTCCTGTGTGTTTCCCTGCTTTAGCACAACTCATTCAAATGATCGCATTGCCTCCATTAAAACGACAGCATTTAATGTTTATAAAAACACCTGACTCACTGTGTGGTAACATTATGGTATGAGACAAATAATCTTTGTGAAAAAAAAAAGAAAAAAAAAAATCAAGCTCCTACACCTCATCGCTGAGTCTGAAGAAATGCTCCCGGCCAAACTCAACCAATCAGAGCCGGGGGGAGGGACTTAGCTCTTCTAGCCAACCTCAAATTCATACTGCTAAATGAAGTTATGGTGGAGAAACAACTTCCTGTTCCAGGAAAACTGTTTATCCTCCGTCATCGGTGGCTAAGCTAACTAGCCTGAGCAATCACGGCTGTGGGGAACTAGCTGTAGCGTAGCAGAGAGTGGCGCTAAGACCCTCCTCCTAGCGCTGATTGGTTGTTTTCTGTATGAGCGATATATTTCTGCAGCTAGCACTAACCTCTGACCCTTTTTTTTTTTTAAACAAAAGACACCATAAAAGTAGATTTAAGAGTTTAAATGGACCAAACATCAGAACAGCAGACTGGCAGCTACATGCAGGCGCAACACAGTAGCAGCATGGATGGAGATGAAGCGACTTTCATTGGTGCCTCCACCCACATTTCATTGAAGGCAGTGAAAACAACACATGCCCTCACAAGTCATCAGCAGCAAAGAAAAAGCCACCTAGGTAATCTAGTGCTTTTGTTTTTGAAGAGGAGTCTTTAGGAGGGGTCTGAAAACTTTGCATATATATCGACAAAGTGACAGTGACGGCGTGGGAGGACACTTCCTGTTCAAATGCAGAGCCAAGAGTTTGCTGACAGAACGAGATGACCTGTCAGCGCAATCCAAGTTTATTACGCCGTCAACCGCTGACAACATAAACGTGTAATGATAAAATATAAACCATAAAGGATCTCTCTCTCTCTCTCCCTCTCTCTCTTACACACACACAAACACAAGCACACAAATACTGCTATTTATCACCCAGAGATTCCTTTACCGGGTGATAAATGGTGCGCATCCATCCAGAGCAGATGCTCACTCTCATGCTAAGCTGCTGTCATATTGTTTCCCATCATGCCATGCATGGTGGTGTGTTGGAAAAGCCCATGTTGTGTGGGTCTGAGTAAGAGGGAAGGAAGCAGATTTTTGGGGTCGATACGGAGAAGAACGGGTTTCGCTTTCACGGCGCTGCCCGTCTGAACGGTGTGTGTAAACTGGGATCAGTTACGTGGAACTCAAACTTTTCTGCTGCGTCCTGAACGGATACGTGATTTTACAGCCTGGGTTCCTCTTTTGGAGCATCCACTGCGATTACAAGCACATTGCTAATTATGCAAATTAGGCTGTTAAGTTGTCATATCATCTTTCAGAGACTTGGGCAAGCAGAAGTTACTTTTCTAACTGAGTTGACTCTTCTTACACAACTACTTCACCCGTTACTTTAAAACAAAAGTGTAAAATACACACATCGTAGCCTCAACTTCAAAACAATAGCTTACCTCACTTATCCAGACAACAATCTCAATACGCTTCTATAAAAATTCTACTGCATCCTAGAAATAACTTGAAAATGCAATAATGCTGTAATTAAAAGAGTAATCTTATACTTTTACTTGCTCCCAGCCCATTTCTGATTTGGGAGTTTGCTTATTATCTCTTTCTCTGCGTCGGTATATTGACGCCACGGCGAGTTGTGGGGGTGGCTATGTACCACCCCCAAGTACGGCAGTGAACATAATCAGATGGTGAGAATAACCAGTGAGATTCATTTGAACTGCATTCTATGTGTCTTATTTTAGTCTGACAGGAATCAGACTTTTTTTCTTTAATTTTTTTTTT
>NW_015113752.1:45207-60309 GCF_001443285.1 Poecilia latipinna
TGGCTACAGCAAATTCAAAAACGGGAGATTCAGCTTTCACATTCTGAAAACAGCTATAAAAATCCACATGTCCACATATTGTTTTCCTAATCTATTTTGCCAATTTCCATCCATCCTTCTGCACGGCACCCAGACTAATGAAGATGCTGTCAGAACTGGCAGCGCTGCGCTTTCTTCGTTTGTGTGCGTAGCAAATGTCTGCCGACTTTCTGGACTCTCGACGAGGCCGATGTGCGTGCCGAGAATTTTATTTTATTTTTTTTCAAATGCTAATTAATCGGGCGATCGTTTACCATCCGGAACAAAAAGTGGGAAGGGATTATTTGGACTGACGAGCGCAGTCAGAGCTGTCTTGTCTCACTGGCTCGGCGTTGTCTGTGCGACGGCTTCAGGCTCAAACCACCAGAGAGACTCTGTTGGCAGAAAGATGGTTCGGCCCTGCCAGATCTCCTCCCAGTTTTAGCCTCATAATGGGAACGTGGCAGCCAATCTATCTGATTTAATAAACCTCCAAACATCAAGTAGTTCATATAAACAAGCTTTCGGCAACGTGAAAATGTAGCATAATGATATTAAATTGCAAATATCAACTTAGTGCAGAGATCCAGCTGGACATGAGATGGAATCAGTATGTGGAGTACAGGTGCTGGGCGGACAATGGAATATTCAAGGTTTCTAAATGGCAACCCAGTTTCTTCTTCTGCACCCAGTAGTTGGTGTAAACTAGCAAGAAAGTGAAACAACAAAGTATGAGGACCGCTTGTGTTTCCTGTGACAAATGATTTATTGGAAAACATGACTTCAGGAGGCCAATGAAAAGGTTAAAATCACTTCATCTTTGTTTTTTGTTTTTTTTACCACAATCTCAAAAAGTTGTTGCTGAAAGACCCTTCAGTTTTCTGGAAAATGTCACCAGATTTGTATTTAAAATCTTGATGAAAAAAGTAGATTAAAAAGTTTTCCCGAGCTTCCCGTTGGCTTCATTGGAACAGAAACAACAGGACATCGTCCACCATATTTAACAAGGTGCTTTTCCCCTACATTCAATCATTTGACTTACACCAGTCCTCCCTGGAGCCAAATAGATAAAGATCAGTCCCGTTTCACTGAATCACACACATCCAATTTAAGTCCAATTGGTGAGACAGCATCCAAAACTGGTGACCCCAAGATGCCACTCTCTGCCTCAGCTTTGCAAACTTTTCAAACATTGGTCCAAAACTTTACATGGACCAGTCTACGCAAGTAGCTTTTTTCTGTTGACCATTAGCAGCTACCAGAACCGACACAGATATTGATATCGAATCGGTGCGTCTCTGCCGAACACCGTAAATCCTTCGCCTTCATTAGTCAAATATGTCAGATTTAGCCTCACATACCTGTAGCTACTTCAGACAAACCATAATCTATATTTCCAAACCCGCAAACGTAACAATAAGTCAGCAGCGTCCACCTCTTACAGAGGCTGTGCAGCCTCAGCGTTTCCAGGCGACAATCTGTCGTGCGCCTTGACGACGAAAGGTTGCGTTTTTCTGCGCTCCGGAGGAACTCTGATGGAAGTTAAATATAGGAGAGGAATGGAAATAAAATATACAGTAAGGCGGGGAGAGAGGTGAGACTTTGGGAATGCTTGAACAGCGGCAGGCGATGGAGGGAGTACGGTCTTCATTTACCAATGCTGGAGGATGGATGACAATTCAGCAGAAGCACTCTTGCCTTCATCGTGGAAACACACTGGAAGGTCTTAACCTCCATGTGTACAAAAGATCAGCGTCAATAAATGACCAACAACTGGTAAGTTCCAAGTAGCTCAGCAGATTGTTGCGTGAGAAACACGAAGAGAGAGTAAAACAGACGAAGCTCATTGCAGCAGCATTTCTCCACCAGGGGAGGAGGAAGGGTGCGATTGGCTGCCGGAGACAGTTTTCAATAATTCAGGCCGGTCTGCTCCTCACCTCAGCCTGCGTGTGCCTCACACAGAAACCATCTCACTTCCCCAATCTCTGCGCTACTAGCGCTGGAGCCTCTTAGCCTCCGTTAGCGCCACATAGCCGCTTGCTCTGCTTAAAGCTCCCGCTCCAGATCACCGGAACGGGGAGAGCAGAGTGATTCACAGAGCGACACGCCTCTGCCCTGCGGCTCCGTCAGCCCATTTAAAATTACAGTTTGTTTGGTTTCAGAACATTAGCTGATTACTCCACCGGCTCCACTTAAGCCGTGTTTTATGGCCGGCGATAAGCCCGAGTCATTGACATAATGCTGTTCTAATTTCGAGTAATGATTGTTTTTGCCGTTTCCCCATGCCGCTGAGGTCTGCTGGCGTTTTTGATGTCTAACACACACACACACACACACACACACACACACACACACACACACACACACACACACACACACACGAGATACAGCCACTCTGCTGACAGCTATATGCTTTGTTTAAACTGTTTCTTTTTTTAGTTTTGAGGCAAAATTACACCAATTGTGCCTTGAAATATTAACAACGTCTTGGACTTTCACAACATGTCTTTGTATTTTAATCAGATTTTACGTGACCAACAGAAATTATTGCATAATTGTGACTTAAAAGGATGTGGGGAAAGAACGACATATGGTTTTCTTTTTTTTTTTCTTTTTTTCAAAGACAAAAAATCTGAAAAGTCTGGTTTGTATTTAAATTTGTGTAACCGTCTTTTGCTGCAGTTGCAACTGGAATCTTGGACATACTACCATTTACTAATTTAGTTACTTTTGAAGGTGATCGATTCTGCTATACTTTCTTTAGGGGCAGCAGAGAAAATGCGCCTAAAGAAAAAAATGAATAAATAAATTGTCCGCCACACTTTTCAGATTTTGAAAGCCATTTTCAAGGGGTCTGTGAGGCGCCGGACCGGCAACAGTTTCAGAAATAAAACTTTAGTTCCTGCTCGTGCAATAAAACGCTCTCTCTAATTTTAGCGCCTCGCCGGCAACCGAGTAGCTGGAGAATAAAAAGCTTTTGTTTGTACAGAGCGCCAGATTAATTCACACACAACAGCTGGGAGTTTACACGATGCACAGCAGGCGCAGCGGATTAAGCGCGGGCCCGAGCAGACAAAACTCCGAACCCCAAAACTCTCAGAACTTCCACTCTCGCTATGAGGCAAAACGTCAAAATCAAGACCGCCTGTCAGTTTTTCCAGCAACATGAGCACAACTCGCCGCCTTGCTTTCGCTCCCTGCAGGTGTCTCCTCTTTTTCTTTTTCTTTTTTTTTTTCATTTCCAGGAGAGGAAAGACAAACAAAAAAAAAAAAAACAAACAAAAAAAAGAACACTCGCTAATTTGAAAAACAAACTAAACACTGAACACGGCTGACTTGATAACAGCTGTCAGTGCGACAATCGGCATCATGAGGTGGGATTTGAGTGGCTGTGTGCACGAGGCAGCCGGGCGGCGTCCAGAAGGGATTTGAAGTGTGTGTGTGTGTGTGTGTGTGTGGGGGGGGGGGCGGACTGTGTTTTCAGCGGCTGTCACTCAAAACGCGTTCCAGACGTCTACCACTCTGTGCTGGATGCTAATAATGTTAAACTTGTGACATTCTTCAAAAACACAGCGATTATGCCACCAGTAATTATATAGCGGTTACAAAACAATGGGCCTGGGCACAGCTGCCAACGAGCAACATATCTAAATGTAAATCTCCGCACGTGGAGAAGAGCAGCTTTGAGATTAAAGCGGAGCAACCGAGTTTGTTCACTTGATGAAACGGTTTAAGTTTGACACGCTAAACCGAAAGGGTAGCAGCAGGGGTTTCTCCATCTGAAGGAACGGTATATTTAGAAACGCATTCTGATCTGGTTAGCGTCGCCATGCGCCCTCACCGTCGCCCTGGGTGTCTCCTGTGTAAAATCAGCTCGTCTGAAGACGTAAATCGTCAGCAGCTCGGCGAAGGGGAGGGCATTGTTTAAGGACGTTTGTGTGGGCAAGGCGCTTTGGATTTTGTTTTTTCAAAGTTTCGTGAGATTTCACTGCAAAAAACGCAAAATCTTACCAAGTCATTTTGGTCCAATTTCATGTGCAAGTATGCTAGTACGCTTGAAATAAGACAAAACTAACTGACAAGTAAGTTTTTAGCAGGATACGTAACTTTGTTTTAAGTCAATAATTCCTTAGTTTTGTTATTTAAAAAATTACTTTTTCCATTGGCAGATTATTACACTTCTAAGACATTTTTCCCATGTTACAAGTGAAATAATCTCCCACTGGAACTAGTGCTTTTTCATCAATATTAAAGACTCGTTGACTTAATACAAACTCTTATACCTTGCTAAAAAGTTACTTGTAAGTTAGTTCTATTTTATTTCAAGTGCACCAAGATATTTGCACTAGAAACTAGACCAAAATTACTTGGTAAGATTTTGTGCTTTTGCAGTGTTGCGTTCAAATCATGAACAGATATTTTTCAATTGGTTTTATATATCAGTTGTGCTCTCATTATATCAGTATATATTTCAGTATCTCTCATTCTGATTATTTGAAGTCAGACACGACATCCTGAAACAAATGCAGGTATCTGCTCATCTTATCCACCTCACCCTGAGACGTCATGAGGTTCTCGTTTACTTGTTCATCCATTTTCTACAGCCAGACCCAAAGATTTTTTTTGTCAACCTTTTCCTGATTATATACATCTATGAACGTAGAACATAGACGTAGGATTAATATATACATATATATTAAAAACATCTACAATCTCTAATCAAGTAAAAGCATAACTTGAATTTACTCGCAGCAAAACTAGACAATCAACATGACATCGTAATCATAGTGACCCATTTGCCTTGCAGCACAACCGTCCAAAACGTCGCCGTAGCGACCAGGATTATCTCAGTTACGTTCCCTGGAGTCAGGCCAGCCAAAACAGGGGTAAGCCAAAAAAATAAAAATAAAAAACTGTGAGCGCCAACCAGCATATGCCAGCCTCCGCCTACACTTCCCAGCAGGCACTGCCCTATTGTTGCAGACTTGCTTAATGACTGCTGCCAACATTTCACTGGCACACCCCTCCTTCTGTAGGAAATGCATCCAGTCAGCACAACAGTCTAACACGTTTAACTCCGGTCTCTCTCGTTCATTCACGTGTGAACTGATCTGAAATGGGAGATTAAAAGGCGTCTTCTCCTCTAATTGTGGTGTAATGATGCAAAGTGCTTCAGATTGTTAAGCCCCTTACATAACCAAAGCAATCAGCTCTTCCTCTCGGCCAGAGGGGCCTGGTTAGGGAGGGACGTCCGAGGTCGGATCCTCAAAGGCTACATGTGTGTCAAACTCAAGGCCCGGGGGCCAAATGTGGCCCGCCGTAGCTTTTCATGAGCATTAAGTCATCAATAAGTCCCTCCAGCTTTTCAACAAATCTGTAAAACTCCCTCAAAATTCACACAAAATCTGCAGATCTTTCTGACTTTTGCTGCTAATTTTTCTCAAAATTGGCCAAAAACATTGGGTTTAAGCAACAGCTGCCTCAGTCATAGTCTGTGATCCGATACGGCAGTTAATAAACAGTCACGTTCAACATCGTACATTAGCACAGATATCATAAAAATTCCTTACAAATATTTCTAAACCAGCAAAATCTGACTTTGACTGGAAAAAAAAAAAAAACACACACACACAAAAAAAAAAATACAATCACAAAACCCTGACCAGTGTGAAAAGACGTTCAATACGATTTCATTTTAAGAAACGTCGAAACAAACAGCTACTTATCGACATTTGGTGGGTTTTGTCAACACGTAAGTGTTCTTTAAAAAGAACATTCGTTGATTTGGCCCGAAACAAGAGCGAGTTCGACACCCCTGCCGCAGGCTGACGCAGCGAGCCGCCTCGCACCGGGTCCTTATCTCTTGGCAGAGCAGAGGCCGAGTCGCTCGGTGCCACATGGCACCCGGATGCGCAGTCAGTCCCACACACCAACAAACCCGCAGACACGCTGGCTCTCATGATCCGATCCCCCGGAGCAACTCGCAAAGGTTCAAAGGAGTCCGGGGCTGGAGACACTTGTATAATTAACATGAGAATGAAATGAAGCTGGAAATGAGGATGAGTGAGGTTTTTCTTCCCCCCCCCCCTCTTCAGTCATAATTTTAAACAAGAACTGAAAAATTTTAGGAGAGCTAGAGTATCATGGCTGTGTCTTCAGTGAACCATAACATCTTTCTGAGATCAAAGATAGCTTTCGTTTCGACGTATTATCTTAATTACGTGGGATTTTGCCTGGTAGCAGTCAGACTGTAACCACTTTATAGGTTAAGCTCCTTCATCTATTTTGTAGCAACGTGAGAGAAAGAGAGAAAGTGAAGTTTGTTTTCTCCACGCCTGCAACACAACACAGATACTGGTGTGGATGGCAGTGAGAATGTCTGATGTGTTTGTTTTGCAGATGATGTTTTACAGTTGTTGTTTTTTTAGATACTTAATATTTACCAGTCTCTCCTATAAATCTTATTGGGATTTAATAAACTTCTGCAATCTTAATAATAAATCCCAAATAAAAATATTTTTAACCAACAATAATTTCTATTCAATATATTATTAAAATGTATTTAATTAAATCAACAGTTTTTGCTTATAGGTAGAGCTCTTAAAATGTACTCAACTGTATTAATTGTCACTTTGTTGACATCATTTCTCTTTAAGCAGATAAAGGTCGATCTGCTGCTGGAGCTGAAGTTTGTATCTGAATCACAGTTTTCTTTCCTGGCACTAAGCTAAATGCTTCTCTCTGTCTTTTTAAAGAGAAAACACTGATCGAATGTAACAGAAATTATTTTAAACAGAGGATCAGATTTGTCAAAGCTTTTTATTTTAATTATGGAAACAACAAAAAGCCAAATGCTTGGCATTAGGCCAACATAAACCAGAAGCGACCACTGGTGTGGTTAAAAGTGTCTGTTTCACCTGAGGGTGTGAATCATGTTTTAGTAACATAACTGCATATATTTTGTTTGACACTGTCGTATTTATAACCTTCGAGTTACAATCGCTCGTTACCAAGGATCCTGATGCTGGAGGAAATATCTTATTGAGAATTTTCTTAGCTTAAAAAAAGGGGGGGCCTGTCCATCAGAGTTTAAACATTGTATTATAGCTACAGAATTATTTCACAAACACCCAACTCATTTTTTAGAACAAATTTCTAAAAATTTGTAGAAGCCGCTCCTCAAAAGCAACAGTTCCCACGCCGGTGGATTTTGACAAAAATAAATAAATAAAAATCCTTAATTATTAAAAGAAAAGAGCTTACATTGGAGATACAATCCTCCATAAATCATGTTGATTTACAATCTGCTTTATCAGGGCGATGTGACTGATGATGTTTGTGAAGGCTCATTTTCATTATTTACCACAGCTCTGACCTTACTATAAAACGATGAAGGTCACGTTTGCATACGTGCAAGTAAACATGTGGGAGGATATAACGCTCCATATGTTTTTATAGATGAACGCAGTGCAGCTCTTTGAACACTCATTTTGCAAGCATTGTAATTTCAAGCTTTTAAAGATCAATTTCAGGGTCGTGAGGGAACACACCGAACGACTTTACAGCCAGGAACTGGTCTGGATCACCAACACCTTCTTATCCACAAAGTCTCAAAACTATGTAAACATCCTAATTGGCGTTTTGCTCAAAGTCCTGTAGAAAATTGCAAAGAAGCGACATCCATGAATAGTTCTGCTTGAATATTTGATGACTATTATTATCTGAAACGGCAGAGTTCCTTTAAATTGCTACGTTTCCAAGCTGCTTTTGAAGATCGTTCAGCCTCCTCTGAACTTTTCCAGATGTGACATTGTGGCCAAACGGATCGATCTGTCTCATCTGACCATAAAACCTTTTTTTTTTTTTTTCTCTCCAGACGACATTCGGCTTGATCTTGTGAGTAGCTACAAATTGAATTCAAGCGTGAAAAAGTCAATTGTGTTGCCGGCTGTTTGTTGTTTTTTCTTGGCCGTTAAAAATCCCCACCCGTTTATGTTGATTCTAAACGGGCTCAACTCTGGACAAACGGCGCTCGTGTTCTGGCATCTTATAGTTTATGACAGACTTGAGCTTTTGGAGTTTCTGGACTGATTTTGAAAGTCTCTTGAAAATCCTTTTTATTTAATCCAAGAGTGGACGTGCTTAAAAGCCATGTCAACGCCAAGAAAACATCCTAATTGGTGTTTTTAATGGAGTTCAACCAATTCTGATGGTAGTAGCTTAATACTATGTTAACTTGTTAAGAGACAATAAGCTACATTTTAGGGGTTGTACGCAGTGGTGGAGAAAGTACTCAAAAATTGTACTTAAGTACAGTAACGAAGTACTTGTACTTCGTTACTTCCCACCACTGGTTGTACGTTTGTGTTAGATATCCAGACTTGAGAATCCAATACATTATTTTACATTTCATTGAAGTTTCCTTTTGTAACACCCCAAAAGAAATGGTTCAAATGCGTCATTAAAAGCCCAAACTGGATGTCTGTGACAATGAGTGCATGGAAACTTCTAGACCTAACCTCTACGCTGCACAATGCAAGCCAACAAACATGACATGTGAGATGACAAGCACGTGTCATATCACGTGAATGATTTGCCTCCCAGTATTCCTCATGTATTGGTATACAGCTTATGACATAAAGTAAAGTAAGGTTTTGATGAGAACCAGAGGAATCCAGATGAGCCTCAAAGCTTTTGGCGGCTCGGCTTGCTGCCTTTGTGTTTTGTTGTGAGGAAACGAGTCTCACGACATCCTGAATGTCGCTGACAGAGAGCCTTCGACGTAGCAACAATGCATGTCTTTGACAAGTAGCCATTGCCCAACGGCTCCGACGAAATCCTTTCAGTTCAGGCCTGTGATGTGTGTTTTCCATGCAGATCCTCTCCGTCGCTCACTGTCCTGATCGTAATGAACAGATTACCTTCTTCACCCTCGCCGCATTATTTATCTCCAACAACTCTGCTGGCAGCTTCCGAGAGATATTTGCCACGTATGTTAGTACAGCCCAGAGAGATAGTCATTACAAAAGGGAATGAAAACCAATGTAGCACCAAGGGTGGAAAAAAGAAACAGCTCCCTAACTAAAGGACTGAGTCAAACACTCAGGTTGATATACCCATAGCATCCCTGCATCGCTGGGCCCATCAGACACAGCAGGTCCTCACCCAGTAAAGTAGTTCCTCCCTCTATCCACGCTTGAGATGATAAACTGCAAACCACCTCAATATCCATGATGGCATTCCCCTCTAGGTAAATTCTGCGCCTCATATCCTTTTCCCCCTCCGCCAGAAAGAGACTCCTGCCTTGGCTTAATCAGGAGGACTGCTTATTAAGGAAAAGCTCTCGGGTACATCCTAAATTGGGGGGGGCGAAGGGGAGAGACAGTCTCACCAGTGCGATAACTGCAGATTTATGTCAGAGTTAGGTGTAAATAGCTGCGGCGGTTATTCCCCTTCTTTAATTAAGACGGCGCTTTCCGTAGGCCGGATTCCAGCTTACGAAGCAGCTCGGCCGGTTGCGGGCCAGTGAAACAGAGGCCCCGTTTTAATGCGGGGGTCCTTTACGTCCCGAGGCGTTTAAACGCGGATCGCGGCAGGAGACGTCGCCTCGTTTTGTGCGCTTTGTCGCGTGCCGACGGTTTGAACCAGCGACGCAGCCCGTCATTTGCCACTTGCAATGACGAGTCATCTAGGATGATGTTTGGTAGTAAATGTCAAACCTCTTCTCCGCGTCAGATCAAGCCGAGTGCGCGGGAGCATAAAAATGCTCCGCGAGTGTTATATCACTTTAAAAGACTGCCGACTCTGTGCTTTGAAGACAATTCCATCTGTGGGCCCCATCATCTCTCTTGCTTTCATCTCACTGACAGTTTCTGAGGCGCCATTTTTTTTTTCTTTTTCTTTTTTGCACATCCAAACAAACTTTACTCTCTTAGCCATGGCTGTTCAAATATCTGCCAGGCTGTAAACTACCTGAGATAAGCAGCAGGGAAAAAAATGCTCCTATGTGGTTGGTAAGGAGGGGAGGTGAGGTGTGTGCTCATCGTTCAGATTCCGTATTCAGTTTCCATCAGTGATAGCAGTGCTATTGATTCAGAGTTTGCCATGTGCTCAGCGGAGTACAGACAAAACGCATCGTATAATTTGGGAGCTGTCAGTCAGGACTCTCACTCCCAGGCTCGTCAGAGTTAAGGTGGACAGTTTCACGTTTCCCCTCAAACAAGGATAACAGAAGTGACCTGGGGGATTTACACATGAACAGATGCTGCTTCTTCTTTCTTTTTTTTTTTTTTTTTTTTTTTTGGGGGGTGGGAATTGTGTTGCAGAGCTTCTCATAAATTATAAGCCAGGTAATCACAAGGTGATGTGTTTGGGCTGCCACAGTCTGCCGGAGTCTTTTGGCTTTAAACAAGCTTGGAGTTTATTTGTTCTCCATGGGGCTCTTCAGATATTTGAGCTTTCTGCAGCAACTCCAGAGCATGCGAGTTGGTAAACGGAGTTTTTCGATTGCCCTGACCTAAGATTATGTGTCTGTGCGTGTCTAAATGTCGTCTTGTGGTTAACTGATGACCTGTACAGGATGTACCCTGTGGTTTTTTTTTTTTTTTTTGCCTCACCTTTTCCTAGAAAGCCTGACCACCTTCCATCCATTCTTTGTTTATTCCCCCCCATTTTCCGTTTTAGGGCTTCAAGACAACCGGTGCCGACTTCCAGCTGTCAAAAAGGGAGAGACAACTTGGCAGAAAGGAAAGGGGGCATGCTAATTTCCACATAAGAAAGGCCAGGAGTTTCTGACCTCATACCAACAAGTATACTGGTCTCAATGAATCAATCAACACCAACAAGACTAGCAGATGTGCTACTATCACAATCAGTGATGAACTGGGAACATAACTCTATCTTGTTCTTGTTCAAATTTGCTATTTAAATGTTAGGAGCCAGTTGCTGTTCAGTGCAGAACTGTGTGTTTCAGGCAGGAAAACTTTCTGGACAAACTGCGGTGGAATTATTGGAGCGTACTTTGTGCTTTCCGTAACTGCAGACAACTTTCAGCTCCATCTATTATTCTTCGTTTTATATACAGACCTGTTTGCATATTGTGAAAATCTTGCTATTAGTGTACACTGTCAGGCGGACAGTATGGAAGATATGAAATGAATCCCCAGAGAGCTATTACTTTATTTAGCAGGTGGACAATTTTTTTTTTTCAATTTTTTTCATGGATTCTTAGATCTGCAACAAACATTGGAGCTATTCTCATCTAATGATTTTTTGTTTTCTTTTTACAATAGTCCACTGATTACCCCAGAAAGAATACAATGAACGCTTCCCCCGTTAAAAGTCATTGTCAAATGAAGCAGTAATCGAACTGGTTTCTACATGATCAGTTGACGAAGAAAACAATGCAGGATATAACGGTGATAAACAGTGATAACATGTCAGAGAGATTGCTCTTGGACACTAATCAAAGCAAAAAGAAAACAAAATGCATAAAATGTGCTTTTAGAGTCCAACTAGAAATCATAGCCGTCTCCGACAAACATCAGTCTCCCTGCAATGGCGGTTGTTGCCAAGTTAAAGTCGCTGATGCTGAGTCTGGTGACACTGAGCGTTATCGCCCCTGATCAAGATGTATGCAGAGGGTTCAAAAGCATTTCATCACACAGCTAGATGCGTCCAAGTGGAGAAATCGAGTGATTAAAACAGCGTTTAATCCCTAATTGCGAAACTACAGCCTCGACTATTAATATCACTCGCAACGTTGTCAGACCGCATTGATTCTGTTGTCATGGTTATTTATCGGCTCAAACGGCGATCAGCAGATTCGCACGTGAAGCTGCGGAAGCCGCGATTGTTTTCGTTGCCACATCTCGAAGCTAACACTAACTAATGCTAGCGCTAATGTATTTTTGGACGCCTCTGAAGCCGGCGTAGCTATTTGTGCCACACTTCAACACAGCAGCTGCCTCTGTGTAATGGCAGACCCAATTGTGTTAACAGTCCAAATCGGGTTAGAGTGACCCGATTCAGTGCGGTCTTATGGATCTATTTTTTCTTTTTAAACAAATCCTAATTATGGCCCGTGCCGTGGCTCAGATCCTAAAATAGAAGCGAACAGCCACCTGAAACAGTCAGACGTGAATGCCAGTTCAGGATTCATGAAAGCCCCGTGGTCTGACTGTACGAGCGAGACGCAAATAGAAGCAGATGCAAGCAGGAAATCATCGCAAAGCGGGTGCAATATTTATTGTGCCGAGCAGGTGATGAAAGAGCCTCTGCCTCGGCTGTTATGGCAGCTGACCCCCCGACCCCCACTCCTCCTCCTCCACCCCAATATTGACAACAAAAATGAGAGATGGGATCACCGAGGTCACTTTGTGCGGAGGAACCCACTTAGCATGTGCGATTGACATTACAAGCCCCTTTGCAAAAAAAGAAAGAAAGAAAAGAAAACCTTAGCACCTCTCACTGTGAACGCCTTGCTTTTCTTTTCTAGGCTCGTCTGTGCTGGCTCACTCTTATTATCCATCCGGAGCATTCGGAACAACCAGTGTTCAGACATGTGAGCTCTGACGGGGTGGGGGAAATCCACCTGCAAGGTTCAAAGAGCAATTAAAAGTCAACGAATCTCTCCGGAAAGCCCCCTCAGCGGCATCCCCTCTATCTGTTCTCCGAGCCTCGTACGCGGGGAGTGGACCATAATTTTCCACGAGTGATGAAGTGTGAAATGCAACAAAAGCCCCCCATTACTGCGTGAGGGATTTAGTGCCCACAGAGCAATGGAAAAAAAAAAGGGAGGCGAGGGGGGAAAAAAAAGAAAGAAAGATGCCTTTGTCGAGTAAAATATACGAGAGGAGGAAAATAAAATCCCAGCACAAGATGTCAGGCTGTGAAGCCCCCAAAGGGTCGGTTCATATTCCGCATGTGTCCTGTGAGCGTACGATAAGTCGAGAACAATGGCAGATTTTTGGTTGAACTGTCAGGAGCAACGATGGTTGAGAAGCTCTGCAGAGATGGAAGGTGATCCATTATTAATGTGTCTCTGCTACCGCTGGACTTGACTGGAACACGGTAGTGGTAACGTCATGCTGAGGACTTGCTTTTCAGCACCAGGTTTTGAGAACTGGGCAAACCTTTCACAGTGAGGAACGGCTTTGATTTGATCAGAAAGTATCATTAAAATACACTGAAAGTTGTGGTTGTGACTTGAAATAAAAAGAGAGGCAGTATCATACATTTTCCATTTTATTGTGCAAACAAGCAATTATGTTAACTTCAGTTGAAATAAAACTGCTACATATATCAAATACAGCTTAAAAGAAAAAAATTACTTTCTTCTTTAATGCCTTAACATTTGTTCCTTTAAAAACTGCTGCTCCTTCTAAAACTCCACCTTCAGGAAGTTAACATTCTTACCAACCAGTTCCACCAGCTGTTTACTAATTGCTGCTGGCTAGTCTGAAGGAACTAACTGGGAAAATTGCACAGGGGAAGACTGCTCTGACAAGCGGAAGTAGGGAAGCTTGGAAAGTGCAGCTCTAAGGAGGAGCTATGCCTGGGAGGCGGAGCTAGGTCCAACTTGGCGTTTTGCACAGCTGAATCGTCGGCACCGGAGATTAAAGGATTTCTCAAACATACATGGAATAACATTGTAACATGATGTAACGCTAAATCAAGTCGATTTTACATGATACTGCCCCGCTAAGGTGCTAGTATGTTATTTATAAGGCAAAAAAAAATCTGAAATTGAGATTGTTGCTGCTTTGTGTACATTCAATACTGACTGATGGGGATTAATTGGGATGTAGAAACCCCTAAATAAATGAAGTTTTTTGACATTGAAGTTTTTTTCTCCCTTTTTTGTCAAACTTGAATGTTTTTTTTTTTTTAGTATCATACAAAGAAAATCTGAATGAATGCACAAGGTATTAGTCAAAAGATAAATTCTTTTATCAAGGGAAGCAAGCGATTCAAACCAGCTGAATAAGAAAACGAGAACATGGGGGCTTAAGTGGAAGTCGATGAGACAATAAAAACATCTTCCTTGTTACTTTTGGTGCAAAATGATTTTTCTTTTTTTCCAGAAAAAAAAAGAAGAGCATACAAACTGTGAAATTTTGTGGTGTTAGTGTGACGGTCTGATGCTGCTGCAGGACCCGGACGCTAATTGATTGAAACTATGAATTTGTGCTCTCCAACAGAGAATCCTGAAGGAGAACCGTCCAGCTGTCTGGTGGTCGTCTCCAGCTCAGGGATAATTGGGTTGTGCAGAGAGACAATATTACAAAGCAGACTAACCAGGTTCGGTTTGAAGGCTAACAACCACATCAAACGGATTTCATTTTCACATGAGACTGTGGCATTCGGTGCCGTTTTGTCAAGGTGACCAATGTCTTTATTCCAATTTAAATGCAACGTTGAATGTTTTCAATGCACCAGATAAACTGAGGCTTGCCATACAATACGACTAAATTAAGAAAGAAGAGCGGTTCGAACATTTCAAAAGACCTATCCCACCGATTCATCGTTTGAAAACTCCATTTTGCATTCACTCCAGTGATCTCCAAATCTGTAAAAAGGGATAAACACTCCTTTTTTTTGTGATAAATGAAATATTGTGCTCTCCCAGCTCCTCTATTGAAACATTTTCCACGACATACTCAGTCAACATGTGGCTTCGTCTTATTATTACAACAACAACAACAACAAAAACAACTGAGTATTTTATGAATTCCAAGTTATCCTCCGTAGTTTATGACAAAGGAGGAAATGTTTTGCTGAAAACTTTGGAAAAAAAGAAAAGAAAAAAAAAAAGAACTGTCAGCAGCAAAGCCTGTGGGAGGCTGGAGTCAAGGGGGCCCCTTGTTATCTTGTTATGGCAGTGTAAACGGCGAGGCAGCACCGAACGCCTTGATGGAGCCCAGATAGACGAGTCACACACTCACACAGCAACATCACAGAGCAACTCCTGATGTTGTCTGCATACCAACTCCTCACCGACTTCACTTCTGCTAACTTTTTCCCCCCATTTCGGGGAGGAAACATTTCCTTCAATTTGCACTATATATATATATATATATATAT
>NW_015113752.1:63706-64736 GCF_001443285.1 Poecilia latipinna
CTACTTAAATCCCTTAAATCTGACAACCATATGATGATAATGATGTGGTGATAATCACAAGAGGTGACAATAATGATTCTGGAAGGAAGACAGGTAAAAATAAAAATGGAAAAAATATCTTCCCTTAGTATCTGTTGTCAGATATGTCAAAGCAAAGCTAAAAAAAAAAAATAATAATAATAAAAAAAAAGTCATTTAAAGCCAGCCTCAGCAACAGAAAAAATTTAATGAAAAAAAAAAAAAAAGAAGATTTTTCTTGGTGTCACCTAGACATCACAAAAGCCACGTCTCAACATGCCAATTATGAGGAGGTGTGAGACTTTTATTTATTTTTTTACCTAAACAATTATTTATTGGACTTCTGCTGAGCCTGCTGCGGCTTTGTTGACAAAAGCCACGTTTGTTTAGACTTTGAAGGCTCCGAAGAGGAGCGCTTTGAGGAGGTGCGACGATGATCAAAATTCAGACTGCTCCCGCCCCCCTCCCCACCGCCCCGAATGCTCATGCAAACTTTATGACATGGGACGTTGCTGGAGGAGAGTGTGATGAAGTCCTCCAGTGGCTGAAGTTAACTATAACCTTCATCTTTGGTCAGAAAGGTAAAAAAAAAAATAAAAAAAAAAGCCTCCCAGTCATTTCGTCTGCCCTGTTCTCTGGTATTCAGCCTTTTCCCCCAGTTCAGGAGCAGAGTTTCAGGCAACCGCTACAAAGTGAGAGCATGTAATGAGGCTTGGTTCAGAGAAGGGGCACACAGGTGGGAAGAGCGTGAGCACGGAGCCGCATTCACCAGGTATTTGGTGTTAACTGGATGTAATTACCGCTTTGTAACAAAAACCAGCGAATTTGCTTCACCAAAAGATATAAAGTTGTCACGTCTGCTATGGTTTCCAGTCCTCAGACCCAATCTGGCAATTAACACCGTTTCTGTTAATGATGCTAAAAATACTCACAGTGCTCCAGGATTTTTTTTTTTTTTTTTTTTTTTTTTGGCAAATTTAGACAACAGGGGGGAAAATGTTTCCTTTTTTTT
>NW_015113752.1:67974-133000 GCF_001443285.1 Poecilia latipinna
ACACCCTTTTTGTTAAAGATTGTAAAAAATCCCCCAGGGCCCCCGGGTTTTTTTTTTTTTTTTTTTTTTTTTTGAGCACATCTGACACAGTGGCGAGAACAGTTTCCTTTTATCTTTGGACAGAAACATGACTACTGAGAAATGCCACATATACTGTGCAACTGATGTCATCAAGTAAGCTTTCAGAGAATGCAGCTGGGATTGCAGGATGTGGTTTACGACCTCATCGTTTTGTCCTAATCCTCGCGCAAACAGTTCCAACAAAACAATAAAATCGCTGTTCTCTGATCTTAGTATCGGCTGAGCTGCTCAACAATGGGTTTCTCAAAGAACCACGCTCTGGTTCCTCAGCAAACTTTTCTGGTCAACATTTAGCTGCACTGAACTTTCATGGCAGAGCGGTGTCAAGAACGCCAAAAGACACAAACAATCTGTGGAAGAGTGAATAAATAAATAGCAAATTGTCAGTAACAGTGGAAAGAGCGCTGCTTCAGGAGACAACTTCCGTCCTCTCGTGTTTTGTTCTATTCTTTTTCCCCCCCTTTCTTCCTTCTTGCAAGCAGGATGAGTGCTGGCCCTCAATTTTTAACCCAAGACAGCCGCACCATCATAGCTTATAGCGCATATAAACCAGTAGCAATGCTGTCAGCTATGACACTAAATTTTGATGTGTGGTGTAGCGCTTGCTGCTGTGCGCCGGCGGCCATTAGAGATCCTCAGCACGGAAGATTAAGGAGAACACAGAGCAGGCGGTGAAGGCTGAGGAATGCTGTGGATTTCGCACAATAGAGATTTCTTCTTCGTTTTCCTGATGCATGTTTGACTGTTTTACAGCGTATTCCATCCTCCGTATTCCACATCCTATAAAAAAAGAAAAACTAACAAGTTTTCCAACCATGTTGCCATGGTAATTCAGGGCTGGTTTGTTTTAAAAGGTGTCTAACTTTGGCTTTTAAGCACACATGCTCTGCAGTAAATATAGGTACGGCTCATTGAAATGAAAAACATCATGGAAAAGTTAATGTTTTAGATTAATTAAACAAAGAGTGACAGATTTTTATTTTTTTTTATTATTTTTACCATCAATATTAGAAATAAAAACTGATTTTTTTTTTTTTTACATGTTTTGCTCGCTGGACTATGTGAACTTTTCATTAAAGTTCAAATTTTTTGAACTCTGTTTTATTGTATTGGACCAGTGAAACAGAGTGAGGCTCTCCATCAAACCAAGCAGAATCAAGAGTGTGGGCAACCTTAGCGTTAGCTTGTTGCTGCTGAGAGTTGATTAGGCTAATTAAATTGCACAAAGGAAACGGCATTCCCTTGAGCATTAGATGAAAAATACTGTGAGGGAAAAAAATCCAGTCAAGTCCCAAACGTTGCATCTTGGTAAATTATGCAGAAACAACAACTGCACCTTTGTTCGGGACTCCAGCTAGCTATCATTAGTCAAACAAAGATGGAGGAGGGAAAAAAAAGAGTTGAGAATGACTCTGATTTGTCTCATTTTAATTTGTTTTGTTTTGTGTCCTTTGCCTCAGTCACGAGCCTCGACAGACCTTTGATTTTGTTGGATCCGGCTGAGATGAAAGCCACGAAATGCTCACGCTTTCAGAATTTTGTCCTCTGATGTCCAACAGCTCTGCTAATTAATAGTTTTTCTCTGCCGTGTTTACTCGCAACAATTGCTCTAGAAATCGTGTGTCGTTTTTACGCAGCAAACCCCTTAGGTTAGAAAAGTAAAGCTAAGGCTTCGGATTTTTCCAAAACGGCAACATGAACGGGTTTGACAGAAAGTCACGGACGAGACGACGGAGCTGTGAAACAAAACAGGCCTCGTCTTATTTTCTTTTTGCTCTAACCTTCAGACCTCACGTCGGCTGAGTGTTGCTGCAAGAAATGAGACGTGTCATTCCTGCTGATGGCACATTGGCTTCTCAATGAAACGCCGGCGTGGATGATGTTGAGTGGCGACGCGTTGAGTGAGATTGGGACAGAGGAGGGACGAAATCCTCCAATTGGGATCCACTTAGGGAAAGGTCAGACTTTTATGACACAATGTAAATATTAGGAAGTGCCAGCAGCCTGAAGAGCCGCTCCTGGACGGTACCTCTTAGAAAGATTAGGAGGTTCATGAAGGCGGCATATGAATGTTGCCATAGCTTGTCATTACAAAAGCTGGAACATAGGAACTGGTAAAAGATAACCTACATGCACATATCTAATGTTATTTAAGAGCATATGCATCAGCAAGATTGGTGTACATCTAAAA
The DNA here is from genome assembly GCF_001443285.1 of Poecilia latipinna. Taxonomy (NCBI): domain Eukaryota; kingdom Metazoa; phylum Chordata; class Actinopteri; order Cyprinodontiformes; family Poeciliidae; genus Poecilia; species Poecilia latipinna. Next base: position 70,247 of record NW_015113752.1, read on the forward strand.
ATAATGTGAAATGAGTGGCTGTATTCACTGGGAAGCAATATTAAATAAAAATGACAAAAGAGTTGAGTCGGATTGATGATTTTTGATCGGTAAACCCATCGAGCCAAGTGCTACGAGGTTGCGGTAACCGCAACAACCTTCGGTGTAGAAGTTGTTTGTGTAAGAACCAAAGCAAAACAAAAAAACACGTTAAAAAGACACGTCTGGTTAATCCAGCAGGTGAGAGAGAGCCGGGTTTTGAATAGATAACAGGAAGGTGGTGTAGCAAAGTTGCTTTTGTGTTTTGTTGTGTTGAACCTGTTTCTATGTCGTGCTGGTGTTAGCAAGTTGAAGGTTATACAAAAGCTGAAGACTGAATTTAAGCCACAACATTTCTGATTGGTGCAGCTAAAAAAGTTGATGGTACATGATGTTCAAATTTTATCAAATGGGAGGATAGAACAATTGAGCTTTTCTCCACTTTAGATGGGATAAAAAAATAATTGGGTATTTGTGTAATAACTATGTATTTTGCATCTTTCCTTCTTTAAAAAAAAAAAAAGCATCTTAGAGTCCCAAAGCAGATATATTTCCACACCGTCTGTCAAATGCCCCAATAAAAAAAGAATAGCTGAATTTACTCATAGCTAAAGTATTTTGTGATTTTTTTTTTACTTAATTTTTTTAAGATAACCCCTTTCTGAAGCACAAAAAAGTCTGAATAAAGTTTACCACGTATGACACTAAGCCGAAATGGTTCATTTTACATTTAAGAAAAGGAGATGATACTGGAACAGAGCAGGAGAAAAACAACCATTTCACACTTCTGCTGAGCCCTGCTAATGCTTTTTATTAAGCTCGCCTTAAAAGCACCACCAGTCTGCATGAATTAAAGCAGCATGAAGAAGATGTTAAAAAAAAAACACTCACACAGTTTCACACTCATTATTAACAGAAACAAAGAATAATTTCACGTTTAATGGCAGGAGGGCAAAAAGCTTTAAGTAGAGAAAAGCTGATTGTTTGGAAAGCCTACGTTAATTTTACGAGTTTTTATTCACAAGACGGAGAATAAAAACTGAATCAAAACCGTGTGTTTGTCGATTTCTGATTGATGTTAAAACTGGAAAAAGGCACACATTATCCACCAACTTCCAACAATCTTTTTTCTTTTTTTTTTTCTTTTCACATTACCTGCTAACTGGCTGGGGAACACGGTGGACTTTCAAGGATTTATCAGATTCGCCACCAATATAGACACAGACTGGACTTTCTCTGCCAAGACCGAAGACATCCACAGTAACACAAGCCAATAACAGTGTTTTATTGTAGAAGTCTTTAGCTTTAATCTTCTTTTTATTTATTTATTTATTTTTTGGCAAATTTTTACAACAGATTATTAGAGCTGAGGAAAAAAATAATAAGAGAATAAAGTCGTAGAATTACGAGCATAAACTCGTACGAGAATAACATCCGACTTATACGAGTATGAAGCACTAATATTACAAGCATATTAACTTGAGAATAAAGTCATAATAACACCAGAATAAAATATGAGAACTGGTAATATTCTGATTTTATATTACCAGTATAAAATTGTAAAATTACCAGAACAAAGTAGCTCCAATGCAAGAATAATGCTATAATATTACCAGATTAAAGTCGTAGTAAACAACATCAGATTATTATGAGTAGCAGGACACAAGATGGATAACAATCTGATGCTGATGTATTAACAGACTAAGTTTGTTCTTATTTCTAAAACCTGCTTTACTCTGCTAATATATGGCTTTATTCTCATCATTTTCTCAGTTTTGTCTTCGCTTGGCCCTAATACCTCGTTGTAAATTTCCCCAAACCCAACAGCTCACTTTTTGAAAACATTCCATTAACAATTCACGAGCGTCATCCACGTTAAAGCCGCCTTCTCGCGTCCCGCCCTCAATGTCAGCCATGGAGGTGGTTGCGGCTGCGAAAGCTGTCCAGATATTTAAAAGTCAGTGTGAGTCTAACTGGAGGCGACGGTGAAATCTCATATCATGGCAGATTCATGTGCCAGAGTTCAGAGAATGCCAGCTTATTGTTATTGAAAAGGTCAGCAGGCTAGAAGGAGAATAAAACGTCTTCACTGGAGCAAGCAGTTTGTGTGTGTGTGTGTGTGTGTGCAGCGTGTGTGACGCTGTCTTCCTTTATCTGTGATCCTGGGATCGAGGCCGCAACCTGAGCTCACTTGAGCGCCACGCCCTCCAGCTTCTCCCTCCCTCCTGTCGGGCCTCGGTGTCCGTTACCTTCAGCTCTCCAGGAAGTAGAAGCCAGGCAGCAACGTCCTCTGTGAGCGCAGAAACATTTTTTTATTTTAAATCAATCGCCGGAGAGATGATTTTCCCCGATAACGCCAGCATACAATAATTACCCGAATGCACAACGATCCGACTCATGATATGAGCGTTATTGACACTGCAGCGGCTGATCGGCAGTGGCTGAAACATCAATGATAATTGTTTCCGTGTTGATCTGGAGCCGCTCTTCTCCGGCCGAGGTAAAAATAAAGCAATCGCAGAGGATTGGACTCCGAGGCTAGGCGGCGAGGTGGTGCGGGGAGACTTTTGAGAGGGTGGGGGAGGGGGGTCATATTTCACTGATGCTCGTGTGATTTGTGATCCGCAGAGTACAGCGGAGAGAGGAAATGGCTTCACGGGACCCGGCCGCCGCCTGGTTAATCGAGGCCCTCCTATCGCATTGACCGCCAGTGCAGCGGCGCAGCACAAACTGCCGCTAATTCAATAGGCCGTCATCAGCCTGTTGGGAGACTGGCAGTAATAATCGTAAACCTAGTTTTGGCTGTGTTTCTCCAGAAATAGGAATCCGATGGCTGCTGGTGTTCATCCAGGTTTTGGATCGTTTCGTTGCTGCAGAGCAAAAATAGTGAAACCAGAGTTCCTTTACATTTGTCATTTTAAAAATGCGAGACTTTTACAGAGTCAACTTACTGATGAGTGCAGTAACTTCAAAAATATGCTTTCACTGCAAAATCATAAAATCTTACCGAATATTTTTGAGGTAAGACCTTATCACACTTGAAAAAAAAAAATCAAAAAACTAACTTACAAGTAACTTTTCAGCAAGATGTAGGTGCTTGTGTTGTTCCTCTAGCAGGATATATCACTAATAACATGGGAAAAATGCATTATTAGTTTAATAATCTGCCAATAGAACAAGAACTTTCTCTTAATCAATATTAAGGAATTACTGACTTAAAACAAAGTTATATATCTTGCAAAAAAAAGTTAACTGTAAGTAAGTTTTGTCTTGTCACAAGCGTATTAAGATATTAGACCAAAAATATTTGGTAAGATTTGTTGTTTTCCAAAGTGAAGTGTTGAAATGTTGACCAAGCTTTGAAATATGAAATAAAAATAAATAAATGGGGAAGTAAATAAGGAAGGAATCTTTACTATTAAATCAGAAAGTGATAATTTTTTTTTCTTTTTTTGGCATTTATTTTTCCAGAGGGACGTTAAATTAAATCAATGGACTGATCACAACAGAACTCTGTAAAAAAAAAAAAACCTCATTTTTTCACATGATCAACATAAAGAAACCCTGGCATCACATTGGCTTTGCAGCAATCACATGATCACAATCCTGGATAAACATCAGCAACCATCTGATTCCTATTTCCTGAGGAAACAGAAAACAGAACACCGAAATCAAATCACGATATTTCAGACTTTTCCGAGAGCCGTAGCGACTCCTTCGAAACGCTTCTGGCTCTTCTTGTCAGTCAACTGCTGGGCAGGCGGTCACACACGGAGTGTGATGATGCACTGAACCCTCCCCCCCAACGTCTTCAACCAACCTTGGAGTCACAGGAGTCAGCATTTTTTGAGTAGTGCCTCTGAGATGTCGTGCTGAATAATGTGTCCTATGAATAAAACACATTAGCTACAAAACACGTTGAATTATTCACATTTTAGAGCCTGCATCCCTCCTCCCCTGCGCAGGAGATATTAGTTCTTCAGTCATCTTCTGCTTTGCACAGAGTCCTCCGAGCCGCCGTCTCCCTCATGTGCACTCCTTCTTGCCTCTCTGATCATCCTTTTGCTGTTTTTTCATTTTTTTTGTCATCTGTGTTTTGTTAATCCCTCTTTGTTCCTCTATCTTTCCCTCTCAGCTGAATTTGTGCTGATGGCGACGGTCTATTTATACGCCTCAAGTTACTACTTGTTCCTGAAACATCTCCCGATTTATCTGAAAGGGCTCTCGAAAGCCGTTGAGGAGCGCGTTTGTTCTGATGGAATCTTTGATGACTTGGTAACACGCTGCGGCCCGAAATGGATTCATCATTTCGGATTAATCTGAAGCGACCAGCTGTGAATTTCAAGGGGAAAAGTGCCCAGAAGAAGCCAGCGAGCAGTTAGCTAATTAAATACTTGACCTAATATGATTTTCCTTTGCTTGTTTTGGGATTCTTAAGAAATTAGCTAACTTGAGCGTTTCAACGCATAAGCAGTCAACAAGAATCAGTGCAGAGTTTAACTTTACTCAGAGTTTATCTTGGCCATCAAAAACAGTGAGTGGATATTTTCCACTATTTTAACTGTGGATGTCCCAAACCAAAGTGTCATTACCAGGCTCCCGACCAAGGAATGTTTTTATGAACTTGTTTGAATCCCCAACTTAACTCATTTCCTGTTTTTGGTTTATTGTCAGCGATTTTATGTCTGCTACACCCGTAGCATTAGCTAATGAGTAATTTTTGTTTTAAATCCCAGCACTATTTTGTGTGGCTTGCAAAACTGTAATGTAGGCCAAGTGAATATTTTTTTTCAAAGTTGTTCTTATTCAAGCTAAGTATTTTTCAGCTTTTACTATTATGGTCACAGTGAAAGAGACGCCATCTTGGCTGCTGCACCTAAGTCGTTTAAGTAACCTGCCTTTATAGCGCTCTGCGTTAGCAAGAGCTGGAGCGCTGTTGAGTTCAAAGCAACATGCCAAGTTAATACAGCACCTGTTTTATCCACCCACCGACAACTAGAACTCTTCCGAAATATGTTGAGAGAGCCTAAATACCATAGCAAAACATGGGAGCGAACGTGCTAGCATTAGCCTCGCCGGACGCAAACGGCTCCGTGGGAAAACATTTCCAAGGTGGTTAAGAAATGTTAGTTAACCCTGTGTTGAAATGACGTATAAAAAGGACGATGTATCTGCTACAGACCAACAGATGAAGGCTCCAGAATATTAGGTGGAGCAGAATTAGAAAACTAATTTAGGTCATGAAATGTAGGTGAATACATTGAACCTGAGTTTTCAGGAATTTACAAGGCATTGATTTCTGATCGGAGTTTAATTAAACGTCCAACTGGAACTCGATGTCGTCCAATGCCTGTCGTTAAATGACGTGGATCGGTATGAAAAGTCCTGATTGTGGCATTCTTAGCTTTAACCCATGACTGCCCAAGACTTTTTAGGCTCTTGTGGCCTTTATTGTTAGCAAATGAACAGAGGGAAGGAGGAAAATATGCAGCAACTGGCCCAAAACCAAGAATCAAACAGGATAACGGCGTTAAGGACGACAGCGCCTACACCACTGGGCGCCCTACAAACTGAGTCACCCTGCGCCCAATTAGGGCAAATGTGCTTCAACACTTCGCCCCCCCCCCCAACCTGAACCAATCATAAGTAGCCACATGGACCAACAGACAAGGATGTCATTCATGATTTACTTGTCCTTAGTGTTGCCAGGGAGGAAGCGCTAATTCAAACTCGCAGAACAGAGAGGAAACGGTGTGTGATGTGTGAGTAAGGCGACTGAAGCATGTGCTTGTTTCTTCAGCTGATAAAGTCACATTTTCCAGTGTTTTCAGCGGTATCGCCACAACATCAGATTGTGTTTGCTGTGCATACTGAGACACAGCTCTCCAAACAGCAGAACATTACGTCAATGGGCACCAGCCTCAATTCCTTCAGCCACAGCTACATATCTGAGTCACACAGGCTTTTGAGAGTGTTTGTCATGGCTGTGGGGTCAGAACATGCCAAGTAGACACACAACACTTATAAACTGATGAGAAAGCTGCCTTCCCTCCCCCCTCTGATTTCTTGACAGAGGACTTTTCAGTTTTCAGTTTTCGTAACGTACTCACCAGGGCGCAGTACGTCTCCGGAGGGTCTCCGCAGGTGATGTTGGGGGGATCCAGAGTGACCTTCAGGAACTGGGTCATGTCTGCTGCCTCGGGTTGGCAGGCCATGTAGTCCCAGGTTAAACCTTCGTCCGAGTACACCTGGGACTTGCAGACATCGTAGTGGCCCCACGCTGCAGGGTAGTGCTGCATGGCAGCGTGGCACATGCCAGTCCATATCGCCTGGAGGGTCAGTGCAAACTGGAACCTCATGACTGCTCCTCTCTCAGCTCCTTCCGACGGAGCGGCGCCTCCTTCTGAAGATGTACCAACCAGAGGGGGGTGGCGGGTTGCAGTCGTCTTTTTCTGATGACTTAAACGGAGTGAGGAGGCATGTCAAACGCCCTTTTGGGCGGGGGGAGCAATGCTTGATTTAGAAGGGTTTTTCCCAGTTTCCAGAGAGGCCCAGGACTTTGAGGGTTACAGAAGATAAGAAGAGAAGACCGAGGAGGAAGAAGGGGTCTAGACAAGCCCCTCTGACACGCTGATAGCAAAATGAGTGGCAGGTCTCCTCAGCTCCCCTGGCTGTCAGTCATAGTCCGCGTCGCCGTGCGATGATCTGGCGCTGCGGAGAAACAGAAGAAGAGGGAATGTGAGGAAACCTCCCTTATGGGACTGGATTTTGACAGTCAGACAACATTAGCACGGGCCACAGCATGGGGAGCAGAGGTGTGCGTGTGAAAAGAAAGTCGGATGGGTGCGAGACAGAAGTACCACATCGGTGTTTGTTGTCCATCAAAACACAGGAGGAAGCGGTAATTGAGGCCATCAGGGTAAACCGGATCCCGCTGCTTTCACACCAAACCTTCATCGCAATCTGCGGCATCGAAACCTACAACGTTACAGCTTTCTCCAGCCTCCGCACCCCCGAGATTCTTCTCACTTCAGCACAAAGAAAGAAGCAGTGCTGCTCGCGTTCTCTTTAACATAAAGGACAAAAGCGGTGCGAGCAAAACAACAGAAAGCAGTGAAGTTATTGTTTGACTCTACTTAAGCCATTGGAATAATATACACCCAATTTGCAGAAGTATTCAGATTGTCTGGGAGAACTGAGCCAGTCTGACTTCTACACGACTCGCTGACATGCTTTCACAACCAGACTGCTTTCCACTGCTTTCCAAGCTTTTCCGCATAAAACCTCCCAGTTAATGGTGCATGTCAGAGAGACAACCGAGCCAGGTGGAGGGAAACATCCTCAGCCCCTCGAGACAGAATTGTGCTGAGGAGCAGGTTTGGATAAATCTTTCAACTTTTTCAGTGTTTAATACAACAAAACTGCTCCTCGGCTTGTACGTGTAATTTACATCCGGAACAGAGACAACAGGTCTGGATCTGCCTGTACGGCCAAATCAGACACAGGTATTCATAGAGAGGCATTGGTCCAACCAAAAGGTTTCGATACTTATCCTGGTTTGGGTTGATATGAGCATCATTCACGGCAGCTGTAGTTGTAGGATTTCATCAGAGCAACCAGTTCTAGGAGCAGGTTATAAGGTACAAGGCTTTAAAAATGTACCCCTTCGAAACTATAAGCATTTCCCATTATTCCATTCTTCCTGTGTAAAATCCTTTGAAAAATCAGAGGAATGTCCAGTAGAATTTAAAGGGTATTAATCTTTGAGAATGTGTTCTTGCATTATTATGCCATAATCATTGTATTACTTGAAAATGACCTAAAAAAAAAAACAATTTCTGGGACAATTTATCATCTAACAAAATTAGTTATTGTGTCAGGCCTAAAAATAACTTGCATGCATTTTGTCTATTGATTAGGTAAGCAAAACTTCATATAGGTTGTATTCAAGCAGTTATTACCCAGCGTCAGCCAAACTATTGACCAGACTAATATAAGTTCTTATACTTGCATTATTGTATGAAACAACAGACAAGAAGCCCAAGTTTTTAAACCATAGTCATATACACATCGCTTTTTCTCAATAATATCCCATAATATAACAAAAAATTAGGTTGACATGATTTTAATTTAACTATATAGAACGCTTATATACATACATATATATATATATATATATATATATATATATATATATATATATATATATATATATAGAGCTGGACTGAATTAAACCTAGGCCTTCACCAGCTGTCTGGATCTTGGGAATCTTCTGTTCACTGAAAGTACAAGACACTTTTACCTGGAATACGTTGCTATCCACATTTCCATCGTGGCGAATGAAGGCACAATTTATGAACTGCAGGTTACTGCAGTCAGATTCATTCTTATTCCACACAGCCAGAGAAATAATTGGAGATGACTTCTGTTAATTATTTATTCATTTCCACTCATGAAGCATTTAAAAGGTCAGCAACTCAACTATTAAAATATTATTATTAAAAATGAAAACAAGTCCTAACAAGGCATGAGGCCCGGATTTAAAGCTGACAAGCCGCACCGAGACGTATTTGAGCGTGCAGCTGCACGGATATGAAAGCATGTCATGTTTGCGTTCGCACGCGTTCTCCTGCTGCTGGTGCTGCTGACACATGAATATGAAGACGCAGAAACCACTCTGTGGCTGATACGGCGTCAGTCATTAAAGTTTGACAGCAGGCCAACAGGTCGCTTCTTTCAACGTCCAAACCTTGTAAAAAAACAAAAAAACAAAAAACAAAAAAAAAACAATCACTTGATTTTTAAGTGTTGTGTTAAATATAAATAAGAATTTGTCATTTTTATATGTTAATCAAATTTGAAGCATAACGACACATGGTTATGTGTCGTTATGCAGTTTAAATTAGAAAAATACTTTATCAACCAAAATGCTGTTGTAACTCATGTTATCCAACTTTCTTTAATTCTGAAGACTTTGTGTTTGTCCATCACTAAAAACCAGGGATTTTTAGTCAAGATCTGATATGCTAAAACTCATTTGGCCGATATTACCGATACCAATACTGATATTTTTTCCCCTGTACCTACTTACTGAAACCACACGGCTTTCTCTACTGTGGAATTAAAATACTGTATTATCTTTGTGAATTTAGCCTGCTACCAAATGCAAATGCTAAAAAGGAGGCTGAAAATGATGCAACACTCTTAACCTGCACTATTTTAATGTCAAATGTATTCATGACATTTGCTCTCGAAGGCATTGACAACACTCAAACAGTGCACATCACTGTCGTATAACAAACACCTTTTAGTTTGACAGAATGGCTGATGGCCGATATTAAATTTTACAGCTAACATCTGCCGATACCAATACCTTCTTGCCGATAATATCGTGCATCCCTACTAAAAACCTAATGAAAATAAACTGAAATTTTAGGTAATACAGAAGCATGGCAAAAGTTCAAGGGGCATTAACGCTTTTACAAGAAAAAAATTTACAGTTTTTTTTTTCCTTTAAAGGCATCAAAACAAGTTGAAGTTGCTCTTAACATCTTTGTCCCGAAAGTCTTATTTTAGCAGGCTGTGACTGCATTCCATTGTTAAAGCGGTGTAAATGGTGGATGTGGCCATAAGAAGGACCACTGTAGTATATCACACACTGTGATTTATTTCATACGCGGCAACACATCCATTTATAACTCCCAACCAAGCAAGGCCACTGGCGCACGGTGGTCATGCCCTTGATTTTTCCCCTCCGTCAGCCTTTGCTTCTTTTAAATGCCATCTTAAACACAACGTTAACAATTCCCTTCCTTTTGGAATAGCTTCATTAATTGGTCGTCTTATGTTTCGTATTGAAACTGACCTTTTAAATGAAGTTATCTGCCGCCCTGATGTGTCAGCAGCGAGCTGCAGAGAGCCAGATAGCCAAGGCCGTGGCTGGAATTATGCGAGGCTTTCCTGTTGTGAAACATGGACCTGACTCAGAGTGAATAATAGCAGCCCGAAGAGAAAAACCTGGAGAAAAAGGTGTAGAACCTCCAAGCAGTTTGATCGGCTAGTGGCCAAACAACCTGTTAAACTGTTGACTTCGTTGACAACACACTGTGTGAATACATGGCACAAATAATGTCGCTTTAAGCAAATAGGGTAGAGTTGATTCAATTTTATATGAAACAGAGTTTCTAGTCTATTTCCTGTTATTGGGTTCTGATTCTAAGGTTCTGACAGAGTCTTCTCGTGTGGCTCATTGATCTGCCCAATGTCAATCATTACAGAAGCAGCCAACCGCTGAAGTTGGTATCTGTTTTGGCAGAAAATTTCCTACAAGTGTAGCAAGCAAAGTTGAACCAACTTGTCCAAATGATTAACTTAGACAGGTTATGTTTAAAATAGAATGTTAAATTACTTTAAAGTAGCAAGTTGAAACAATTGTATCTAAAGAAATTCTGAAACACAAAGTGTTTTTCACACTGTTCTGGTACATTTGGTTCTTGGGTCTGCCACAAGCACATAACTGTAACCAAGAACAAAGTCTGCTAGAATATTGGGATCTAATTGCCTTCACCAAAAAGCTGTTTGCTGAAGATGCTTCAGTGAAGGTGAATCAGTCTCGGGTTTGATCAAGTTGAGCTTATTAAATATTTTCATAAATCTTAAAGACAAGAATTTCAGACACTGATAGCTCTGCCATGGTTTATACTTTTAGTCGGCCAAATGTTTTAGACTTATTTTTTAGTTTTGTTTTTCTTGTGTTTCAGCGGGACCAAGGTTCAGTTTGCAGGTTATGGACCAACACAAGTTGGCTTTTTTAACAAAAGAAGGGAGATGAATGTTCATGTTTCTCATTGTTTTTCTTATTACCTGAAGATGATTCAGATTCAAATCAGTTTTTAGACTCTCTGCTGAAGCTGAACTTAGCAAGCTAGTTGAAGTTTTGATCATCAAAAACTCTCTGAGAAAAACTGCTTGAAGCTGAAATAGGAAGTTCTGAGAAAACTGTGAGATTAGCCTGAACATTTTAATAAGCCCACATTACAGTAAAGTGAGCAGGGTGTGCATGAGCATTGATTGACAGCACTAAGACCCTCCTCTTGGCTCTGATTGGTTGTTTTTGACCGGGAGTGGTGCATTTCTGCAGATAGCTAGAAAAAAAAGGAGGAGGTGAAAGAGATCAAGCTTTTCATAGATTATCTGTCTCATATTAACCATGAAGACATAGTGACAGTTTTGATACAAATATAAAAAAATACATTTTACACAAGTAACAATGCTGCAGTTTCGTAACCACAGATAACGAGGTCATATCCTGAGCAAAATGTGTCAACACTTCAACAGGCCTTGCATGTTTATGCTGTTTTTCCTCTGCAGCTGAAAATCGCCCAGATGATCTTCAGTGTGCAGAGTGTAAGATTTCTGAACATGAAAAGTTGGAGAAGATACGGGCAAAAGATGAGGACCTTAGGTACCGTTACCAGAAGTGGCACAATGTGAGAAGCCCTAAGAAGGACGTGTCTCGCGTACGTCAGTCTTTAAGCAATTTTCCGCACAAAATTTAGATATTGTTTCTATTTTACTGGATAATCACAGCAGCATAACAACTAAAAGTTTTGTGTTTGTGACAGGGCGACTCTGGTGGAGGATTTGTGTTCAAGAACAGGCTGTGTGGAGTTTATGTTTTCGCTGGAGATCCAGAGTATGCACTCACTGCACCAAGTGCTTTCATGGATGCCTGTGCCTGCAGTGGATAGATGTCACAATTAACAAAAACCCTGGACTGCCAGGTGTCTGTATTGTGGCTAAATGTTCCCAGCATCATAAAATCACAAAGTTCAAGTGAATCTTTTTATTTCGATTTTCAGTTGATTCGTTTTAAGCTGTGATAAAATCTTATTTCTCAATAAGTAAAGCTGCTGTTTGTAATAATCAGTAAATAAATAAATGGCTGGTGTCTGATCAGATTGACTCTCTTGTGCTTATTTCTGGTTGTTAGTGAAGAAAATAACAGATTTTAAAATATTGGACACATATTGAACTTTAAAAGCTGTTAAACGAACTTAGAATCCAGAAAAACTACGTTAGCAACAACTTTTTAACTTTCATTCTTCCAACCCAGAAAAGGAAATAGACCAGAGGACACTTCTTTTTTTTCTTCTTTTGCTCTTTCCTTTGGTTTGTTATAATGGAGTTTCTATGTTGAAGTAGGCAGAAGCAGTAAGCTGTGGTTTTAGCAGAACTTTGTAGAATCTCAATTTATTCCAATGGGGCTGAAATTGGCACAAAAGCACAAATATTTCAACAAGTACGATAGCAAAATTTAGCAAAAGATACAGCAGAAATCTCCAGAAGAAGCAGAACGTTTTGATATATGAATTAGTATAATTTGCTGTAGTTAGCAGAAGTAAAGACCGAAAAACGTAAACAGGATCTTAATAAGTGATAATGCAGCAATGCATTCTCGTTGATAAAAAAAAAAAAAAGTTCCTTCGAATATCCTCCAATTGCCTCTTATTGCATAAGTCCTGCTCAAATGAAATTCATCGCATTTATTCTCGCTCACAAGAAAAGTCCATCACATGAATCACAATGAGCGTTCACCGAGAGCCGGGATTAAATTTAGCAGATGACAATGTAGAATCAGTCCAAAAAGTAAAAAATTAAAAAAAATGTAAGTGTAAGTCAGAGGGACAGAGGGAGGAGAAAGAAGAAAAAAAAAAGAGGTTAAGGTGGGGAGAAGAAATGAAGCACCTTAAATGTAAAATGTAAGAATGTCAATGGGGGAGATGTCAGCAGGTGAGGAAGCAGCCAATTATCCAGAGGAACTCTTGGCTCAGAGCTCCCTGTTCCCATTAAGATACATAATATTACTGTGGTAAGGAGGAGACTAAAGAGACGACTGGATCAGGTGTGTGTGTGTGTGTAGGTGTACGTGTGCGTGTGCCACACACCTCGCATTGCGACGTCTCGATATGAAAAAGCGGTTCAAGTCGTGGGTAATGAGACAACAAGCGCTGGCGAAGACTTCGATAACAAGCAGCGCAATCACAAAAAGCCGGGTTGTAACCACTGCACCATTCTGGCCACAGCGGCCCCCTTCCCCTCATTACTCCCCTGCTCATAACCCTCCGTTGCCCCGGGGGAGGCGAGGTGAGGAAAAGAAGAAAAAAAATAAAAAATAGGGAGAGCAGATGGATGAAGTGTGGATGTGCATTTTAAGTGAGAAGAAAGGGGTTTATCTTATGCCGGGCCTCTTCCTCGGACCATCGATCAAGGTCTGCGGACATCAGAGGAGGCGAGGATGGAGGGAGACGGGAATCCTTCCGAGCACGAAAACATATATGGCAGGGAAAAAATGTGCCGTTAAAAGCTTGAAAAACCCATGTTTCTTGTCACTTATGGTGAAAAACTATGCCTACGGGGCGCAGTATTTCATCTCTCCTCGGTCATGAATACATATTAATTTGGACTTTTTATCTTGAAGTATGGAGGGGGAAGCTAACATTTAAAAAGATTTATAGAAATCTGTAGAAAGAAGGTTTCTCCTTTTGTCTGAATGGATAGTGAACACTGTAAAATGCAAAACGTTCAGAAATATTACGTATAAATTGCAATTTTACTAAAATAATACAGGTATTTTATGTATATCTAATTTTTCTTAAAAAGATTTTTCAGTAGTTTTTTTAAAGCAACATTTGTTTGACAAAATGTGTTAAAGTGTGTTTTCTGACACAAATTTAGAAAAAAAAGCAGATTTGGACAAAATGTCTTCACTGTGATATTAGGCAGCATTTTGGTTTTATTAAAAAAAATAATAATTTTAATGGGAAAAGGATTGTCTGAAATGAGAGGAAAATGTCTATTGTTGATGAAACACCAGAATTTCCTGCAATGACAACGGTAAAGTTGAGCATTTCGAAACAAATCCCTCAAAACTACTAAAGTTCACCTGCAAGACCTGAAGCCATCCAGATGTGAACTGAGATCTATGAGGTGAAGAAACAGGAAAGATATTCTTTATTCCAATAGTAAGAGGAGGAACGTGGAGTGAGGGCAATAAAAGGGAGAGGCTAACGAGTCGAAGTTTCTCTCAAAACATGTTGAAGCTTTTGTTAGTCAAATCAGTCCGCGAGAACTGACGAGAACGCTTCTGAAAAGTAGTTAAAATTCAGAGAATACAGCATCCCAAAATACGTGTTCAGTGCCAAGTTTATGCTAGTGTCCACCCGGCCACCTCTCCTACCTCACCATGCCTTCTGACCACCTGTGGGTCTGTTGCTTCCTCTTTTCTAGAGAAATCCACTTGACTCAGTTCCTCTTTGGTGTAAAGCCAATCACTATGGTGCTGTACTAGTCGTATTCTTGGTACTCGTTGAATAGATTTTTCCTAATTGCCACCAACTGCATGTAGTTGCACCCTCACACTTCCTTATGTTAAAATATGGCACCGATGATGTTCTTTACCAGTAAATTGTACCTGTAAAAGTGAAAGGCATGTGCATCGTTTGGCAGTGTGCACTCTTCTTTCCATCAGAAATCCCTTTTTCCCCCTTAGTGCAGTTTCTATGTGCAAAGGGACCTTCTTCGTTTCAGACACTGATTTTTTTGGTGGAAGCCAAAGAAGTGTAAAACAGCTGCATGACCAAGCGCATTTACATCGGACACACGAGATTGGTGGGGCATAGGCTCCACATCCACCCATAAGCTAAACCTTTTCTCCCTAAAACACTTTTAACTGTCTATTTCAATAGTTCAAACACCAAATATACCTTAATGTACATAAATACGCACAGTGGAAACCGTCTTGGCACTATCGCAATAACTAACAAGGACAATCTTCCTGATTTCCACTTATGAGAGCACAGCCAATCAGTGCCAAGAAAAGCGAACACTGAACTGGCTGTTCAGTTACCAACCTAGCATGGAGGTATCCCAGCTGCCCAAGCTGTATTTTATTTAGAATATTTTAGAAAAATTTGCAAATAGGCAAATATTAGCATTCCGCCAATTTTTTGGCGTTACGTTCCAAAGAAGAAACTGCGAATATGGAGGCTTCCACTGCAGTCAGCTTGTTCGAGTTGCTTTGTAGGGAACAAACATGACCAACGTGCGTTGGCATGAGGCTGATTTCATTCCACTGTGCCATCACAACTTTACTGTCTAGGTAAAGTTCACTTTTTAAAAGCTTAAAAGGAGGGATGGTGTAAAATCAAAAATGTATTTGATTTATGCAGACTTGAGAAAAAGATGATGTAATGAAGGGTGAGTATCGGAAAGAGAAGAAGCTTCTTAAAGAGACGGAGGCCAATTTCAAGGCGTCAAATACGTCTCCGATGTGAAGTTAGATTTCTTTTAGGTTATTTTTTAAATATACATAATTTTAATGACAACTGAAGGCAACAGTTATTTGATTGCACTATTGATTTGATTGTTTTTTGTGGTGGTAGGGTATTCCCTCTGTTGTGTGGATGAAGGAAGATTCTGATTCCTTAATTCTATGTACAAATTAAAACCACACTGATGTTTTTTATGCACTACAGCACCTAGAATAACAACAAAACATCTGAATCAGACAAAACTGGGAAGCCCTGTTCAGACCTCCAACATCACCTGCAAAATCCTGATGGGTGCAACTTCACAATTAGTAGAAGAAAACTTGTTTTGTGCATGCACACCACGCTTCTAAACCAAAAGGTACACACACACACACACACACACACACACACACACACACACACACACACACACACACACACACACACACACACACACACACACATGCTGTCTGAAAACGACTGGGGACCAGAGAGGTAGCCGGCTGCCAGCGTTGCAAGCTGCAACTTTTTATATTTAAACCCATGAATGTTTCAGAGGCCCAGGTGGAGCTGGGCCGGGGGGTGTTGTCGGGCCAGTGAGGTCACCGTTAACCCAAACAGCCAGACTCTGCCTCGGTCCGCTCCGCCTGCCCCTGGGGCCGAGCTACCCCCGGCGTCTCCTTTCATTTCATCCCCGAGGCCGCTCGAGCGTGACCGAGCGGTTTCCTGAATCATGAGAAGAGTTGCTCTTTCCAACGGGAGTCAAAGAAAATAACAAGAGGACGCATCCTGTATTTCCCACCTTTGCGGTTCCTCCGTTTTTTTTCATCCTTTAAAGCGCTAACGCGCCTCTTTTTTTCCCACTAACCACTTCATTGCCAATCTAGGTTCTAGTGTTTACCTACAACAATCGCTTCATTCTATTCCTCGTCATCTCCTGCTGTTGGTTGTTGCACCATTTTTTAAAGTTCTCTGAATAAGAGGGTATTTCTGTTTCTTCCATTAAAAAAAAACTCAACAAATGAAACCCAGTGAACTGTGAAATGATAATCTCCATCACATCTTTGGAGGACCCAGGGGGGGAGCGGCACCCACCTCCCACCTGCCGCATTACTTCCCGATAAATCCCTAAGCTGCCAGGTATAACTAAAAAAAAAAAAAAGAGTCCGATTAAGTCAGGGAAAGGTGGATTAATTACACGGTTGCCGCCGGTATCACGGCTATTTCTTTTTCTTTCTTTTTTTTTTGCACCTTTCGTTTTTAATTTCACACATTTTTATGCGCTTTCAAGGGCAATCTCTGAACTTGTTTCTGTCCTGTCTCTTCCCACTTTCATCTTCTTTGAGTCCACCTGTTTCATATTCCCCACCAGAGTCTCACTAAAAGAGCAACAAGAGCAAGGAGAGGGGAGGGGGGCCGGAGGGGGAGACAGGAGGGCAGACAGTTAGAGACAGATGAAAGCTAGATAAAGATAGAAGCCGCCCGGCCAGCTCCCTTTGCTTTACTCACCAGATTCCTCTGCCTGCATTTCCTGAATCCCTAATCTCGCCTTTTAACAAGTCTGCCAATGGGGCCGCTGGCCGTCCATGTGAATAAACACACAGGCCGGCGACGCGGAGCGATGCACAGGAGGCCTGTAATGCTTCCCTGGGGTTTGTCTCTGAGACGGCTCGCCGTTTAGCATCCCCCCCCCGTCCCCCCACACCCTCCACTTCAGAAAGCGATGCCGCCTTCAAATCAGTGAGATCTGTAATCTGTAAATGACGGCGACAGGTTTAGCAAACGGTGGGTGGGAGAGCCGGCGGCTGGCGAAGGCGCCGTGTCAGGGAAGGACGGGCTAAATTAAGAGATATCAAAACAGCGAGTCTGTCCTGTGGGGTTCCTACGTGTTTTGTTTTTTTTTTTCCCCTGAGTCAAAATCCAAGACGGGGTACTTTTTGGCCAATTTTCAAAGCATTAATATACAAAATAGAAGGCAATTTCACAGTTACTGAGCTTTAAATGCAAAAAAACCCCAAGAAACTGGATGGATGAATGGATGGTAGGGCTGAGCAACTTGGCTGAAAAATGTATTACAATCAGTGTTTTGATCAATAATTATATTGTTGTTTTTTTTGTTTTTGTTTTTACTGACTAAAATACTGAATAACTGGTGACATGATCTCTCCTCTTACCCACAGTTTTCACTCCATGCCTTTGTTTTTTACTTTTAAGCAGTTGTGAGGTAAAAACCTCAAACTGCTGCTGCACGAGATACTCAACAGATTGTTGCTAGGTAACCAAAGATGGAGTGAGTTGGTTGATGTCACTAACTTTGCTTAGCTAGCCAAAAGTCGAGCGGGTAAAGTCTTTTCTCTGCCTACATCCCCCATAATGCAGTGTGGTTCTGGATCAGAGTTCAGTGAAATTTTTGAAAATTCTTTCAGACGTATTTTCAATTAATATTGATCATGTGTATATTGCGACATTTATTGTTACCTGTAGATAAAGGTAAAAATAAAGATACAGCAGATACAGTTTTTCCAATATTTGTCAGAGGTGGAAAATATTTAATGTCATGACTTGCCAATGTTGAGGAGGACCCATAATGCAACATTACAGACAGATGGACTCCCTCTATCAAACCAGAGGCATCTGTCTGTAATGCCTCTGGTTTAATAGAGGTTTCCTCTTTAGTGTTTAAAGAGGCAACACTATGTGTTTTCAGGACACATAATGCCATTTTATAACACATTGAAGTGGCCTTCTGCTGTTATGAAAATGGTATTATATATCAAATACAACTTCAGGAAATTTTACTTCATAATTTAATGCCTTGAAATTAGATCTCTGTCGCTTTAAGAACTCCTGCTCTTTCACAACCTGGCTCCTCTATTAACCCTTTAACAGTGATTTTATCAGCATTTCACTGAGAAGTAGCTTCTATAATGAGCTCAGCTGATGGGTTGTTCCACCAGGTGTTTACTAATTGCTGCTGGCTAGTCTGAAGGAGTCGAGTGGGGGAGTCATGGGGAGGAGTGCTCTGTGAGGCGGAAGTTTGGAAACTGCAGCCCTGAGGAGGAGCTTCGTCCTCGAAGGCGGTGCTAGATCCACCTGAATGTTCTGCACAGCTGAATGGTTGCTACGGGAGATTTAAAGGATTTCTCAAACATACATGGAAAGAATCAAGGCAGCAATATGTATGTTTTTGATGAAGGAATAACATAATGTGATGCAAAGCCCAAAAAAGTCAATTTTCCATAATACTACCTGTTTAAGAGAATGGGGAATACAAAAGGGCAGAACAGGGGTTGACACAACAACAGAGGGAAGGGGAGATGAAACCCAAACACCCCAGAATCGTGACAGGAACTTTTCCACACTTCTTTGCAACCATTGGGCTGTAAAACAGACCACCAGAATCCGGAGTTTTCTCATCACCTTTAGAAGATGGTGGAACGTTGAGCCTCATCTACTAGTTTCTCACTTTGAATTTCAATATTTTAGAGCTCTAATTCCATCATCTTCTTGGGGGGGGGGGAAGGAAGCTATAGCCCAGCGATCCCCAAGGAGTCGTCTGTGTGCATCAGCCTCCCCTTAGACAAGTCAGGCCTCTGGAGTCACGCGAGTCCTTGCCTGCTGAAGTCGAGCCGGCTCAACTTCGCCACCACCAGCTGCATCCGCCACAACCCTCTGTCACTCCCTGTTCCGCGCTCCTTCCACCACCGCCCCGTGTGCTCCCTGCGTCTGCGAGGGCAGCACTTCTGACAGGGTGACTGTGACTCGGCTGCCCTGAGTCGAGCTGAACGCTCCCTGGGGGCCCCTCCCAGTTACTCCGACCGCTGCACATTCAGCAGCACTCGCACGGGGAAATGGGGGCGCCCAATGAAACGACGAGGCAGGATCCACCTCCTCCCCTCTCCGGCACTCCTGGCCACCAAGCATGCCTCTCTGTGCGACACAGGAACATCTTATGCATTATTAAAAGATACTTTTCCTAAAAGGCTTCCGGCACATTATTCTGCAACCACGGTGACATATCTGGAGACTGGAAATGTCCGCACCCTGGCCCGGAAGGATGTGATCACCCAGGTAGCTGCCATCGTTGGAGGAAAAAAAAAAAGACAAGCCACAGGATTTAAAGTGACACGTTTACCCGTGATTACTCAGGTAAACAAATAGCAATAATATTTTAATAGGCTGTAATTGGAACCTTGAATTAATACAGAGTCACAGTTTAACTGTTTATGTGGTTCTTCCTGTACAGTAATGAAAAAAAAAAAACTGTTAGAATTTGATCAATTAAACCAAAAGGTCAGTTTGGAGTTTATCCATCATTTTGAGTTTACATTCTCCAAGTCTAATAGCTAAATGACAAATAAATGATTTTAGTTAAATGAAAAACTAATTTCAAAATGTACTCGGTTAAATTATGTAACTTCAAACAAACTAGCAGAACTTAGCCCAACAAGTCTCTCGTATATGGCATAAAAAAGATAAATAAATAAGAATTAGGTTTAGATGAGGACCTAAAACATAGCTGAAATAGTAATACGCTTTTTATAATATAATATCCTGTTTCTTTGACAACCACAGCAAAGACATGCTAGCAGTAAGCAGCAAGTACGTCAGGTATAAGAAGCCTAGCTTGCTAGCAAGCATGTCATTAGCATTAGCTTTGTACAAAGCAAGCTAACACTGGATTCAAGCTTTAATTCTTGCTCCAACACAGACATCAAACTTAATACTAGGTTGATATTATAATTCATAGCACATCCCATATAAACATACGCTTTAAAATTAACTCTGGCGGTTATCGAAGATACGCTGGACACGACACACGAGCCAAGAGAACAGCTGACTACACCAATCAACTTCAGGTTAATTGTAATCAAAATGTTTAGGTAGGACTTGTTGCTGGCCTAAAACAGCTGATATAGTTGGGAAATAATATAAACAAGCATCACTTATTAAAATTATGTTAATTACTAATAGCACACGCTGTCCGAGATTCGTTTACAAAGTGTAGCATGTTAGCTGCAGTGACGTATTGAACATCCTCCAGATTAGGCAACAGTATAAAAAATGTCCAAAAATCAAAGATAAAACAAATTTAATGCTAAAATAACACAAATATACCAGCTCCTGCTGCTGAGTTAGATATTATGTCATAATATTCAGTCAGTTTTACTTTATTCGTAAAGAAGGTTAATAGTGTTTATAAACCTGAACTTAATTTATTCATTCTTCATTTGAGAAATGTTATTAGCCTTGATAAAAATATGGTTATGCATTATGTACATAGTAAGCAGCGGCATGGTCAGAGGTACCACAAGGGGGCACATCCTGAAATGTCTTAAGGACAAACATTTGAGGACACTCGATTTCCAAATGTATTCCATAATCCATATGAGAATTTGTTTAATAATCAACATCCTTATTGCTGGAGGATGAACTGAGCAAAGATAGCCGTTTCATCTCACCGTCGGAGTACATATGTGATTTATAGATTTTCCTTCAATGAAAAGAAATATCCAAAACTCATTCTTACTGTGTAGTGCATCTGTTGCATCTGCTTCTAACATGAACCAAACTCTTTCTTGTTGCTGTTTTGGCTTAACCCTGAGCTCCAGGAGCAAGATGGTTTTTTTTTTGTTTGTTTTTTTTTGTTCTATTCTTTTCTTTCTGAACAGTAGAAGGCACATCCATAAAAAAAAATAACGGTTATAGATGATCCAGCTCAAGGCTGAAATAAAAGGAATGCATTAACAGCTTCTGCTGTGTTCAATATCTGCCTGAGGTCAGGCAATAAAACCAAGCATATTTGACATAATTCAGTTTAAAAAGAGGCTGCAAACACCATAGGCTATCAAAACAAAACAACAGGCTGCTCTCATGACACAGCGGAGATGAGCTAATAAGCCTGGCAGAAATGTAATTATGCATTACATATGTACTAAATAGTCATATGTGGTTATATCCTCCACAAGGGGGCGCATTCAAGAAGGGCTTTTAGGAATTAAAAATGTATTCCACTCTATGATCTTTTTGTCATCTTAATGATCTGCTCGGAAGGAACCAAAAACCTCTTTATCATGAGAGAACCTAAATGTAATTTTTTAAAAAAAAAAATATATATATATAGTTTTTTTTTTCACTGTGAATCAAAGAATTTGATTTTATAGAACATTTTCAAAAATGAAATTGGATAATGCTTGATTTCCTTCAAAATGATCTTTTTAGAGTGTTTAGAGGATTTGTTTTAATAGACACTGTCAGCCTCCAATTCTGACTCAACCATGAACACCAGAGGCAATTACGTTATTAATAGTGAAGGGAATGGTTTCTTCGACGAGGCTGAGCACACGTATAATGACGCAATGTCACCGTGTAATTACGTCTTACATCGATGTGGTCAAAGAGATCCACAAGGGGGCGCACCGTTAAATTCCCCCGAGAAAATGCTTCACTTCAATATTTAGTCCCATTTGTTAATCTCCACGTTTTTTGTCCCCTTTAACAATTCACTCACTGGTAAAGAAGAAATGAGTTAAAGAAACTTCATTTCACTTTTAACATGGGAGGACTTTTGAGATTTAGCTTGAACTGCTTAATAAATTTAATAGCTAAAATTGAATTATCTCCAAAATTCTGTTTTAAAGTGAAGCCAATGAGATGTAGGTTGACTTTAATGTGAATTTGACACTCTGACCCTTTTTCTACCTTGACTCAGAGTACCACGGAGCAAGCAAGCGTATTCATGTGTATCCATGATAACAGTGGGAGCCATGTCTCTTTAAAAAAAATTATGATTATTATTTCATTCAAGGCCAAAAAAAACTAAACAAAAAAAAAAACGGGCATGCATTAACAGCTTCTGCTGAGGTCAGTATCTGCCTGAGGGCTAATTCATTCAGACTTAACAGCAAAAAAATAAATAAGTAAAATAAAAATATCAGCAGCAAAACTAAGCATCTTTGACTTGATTCATTTTTAAGCAGTGGACGAGGCTGCAGCCGTTCTAATAACTACACACAGGCTTGATACAAAAAACAGTTGTGAATATAGTAAATAGCGACGCGGTCGGCCGCAGCTTCCACAAGGGGGCGCGTCCTAAAACGTCCCAAGGAAACACTCGATTTCCAAATTTACGTCCCCCGTCTCCACGAGCATTTTGTCCCCTTTAACACAAAAGTGCCCGTTGTTGCAGGGAGAAACGCATCCAAAGCCGGAGCATGGTTAACTTCCCCTCAACTCCACCTCCACGGTGTTGTCGTATTTCGACGCAAACTTCGCGAACAAAGGGAGAACTTACATTTCTCGCGTCCCCCCGGGGTTTATGTCCCTTCTGTAGAGCCGCTCAACAAGTTCCGAGCAGCGGGAGTGAGCAGTGAAGGCAGACCGGAGCTCTTCTCTTTAAGGTGCGCTCCTCGGCGGGAATATGATGAGTGCGCACGTCGGGTCTCCGAGGAATCGCTGCGCGCAACATCCCCCAGCTCACACCTCTCTCTTTTTTTTTTTTTTTTTTTTTTTACCAATCTTTTTTTTTTTGCCCCTCTTCCACTTCAAAACAAATGAGCGATCGCCGTCCTGAGGGCTCGGTCAGCAGCGCGCGCCTTGTTGTGGAGACGGAGGGATTTTCTGGACGAGTGCTGCAGGTGCCAAAGTGTCCATCATCCTCTCTCTCCCAAGTGGCGCTCCATCACGGGCGTCAGGGGAAGAAGGAAAAAAAAAAAAAAGAATTAAAAAAATCCAACTACAGAGAGAAAAAACTTTGACTGCCGGTGTGAGATCCTCCTATTTTCGTCCTACGAATAGGTTTCAGCCACTCAGCTGCGGGGGACATGAATCCCACCAGTTAGTCTCGGCTGCTGAGGAGATCCGCATCTTCTCCTGGTCGCGTCTCTCCGTGGCACACCGAGCGCCCAGATAATGCGCTCCCGGGCTCACGCTCAGCGCACTCAGCTTTCTCCCCCCCACCCATCTTCTTTTTTTTCTTCTTCTTCTTCTCGTTCACACACATACGCGCGCACACCTATAGGGTCTTTCTCTCCTCTCCTCCGCTCCCCTCCACCTCCTCCAGCTCGTCTTCAAACTGCAGCCAGCGCCGAGCGGCTCGCATTCAGCACCAGCCGCAGCAGCAGCAGCACCATCCTCTATCGGGACCGCGTTGAAACTCTGAAGGGAGGAGTTGAACCTCTTTTTAGTGGAGTTCACGAGATGCGTTAAATGTCCCACACGCAGGTGCGCGTCCCCGCAGGCTCGAGGGAATAATGAAGCTTTTAGGGGGAAAAAAAGTATGTCTTCTGAAAATTAGAGAAAGTCCGGGGGGGGGATCTGATAGTGAAACATTTGTCTGGGCCGTGTTGATGAGCTAAAACGCTCTGCTACGTTAAAAAAGTGAGCAAATATTTGTTTTTATATGAAAGAAGGAACAGAATGGCGACCAGTCCAGGGTGTACCCCGCCTCTCCCCCTGAACGTTAGCTGGAGATGGGAACCAGCTAGCCTCCCGACCCCCCTAAGGGACAAGGGTGTAAGAAGGATGGATGGATGGATGGATGGATGGATGGATGGATGGATGGATGGATGGATGGATGGATGGATGGATGGATGGATGGATGGATGGATGGATGGATGGAAGAGAAGAATGCACTAAAAGATGTACCTCTGATTTGACCGTGTTTGGCAGGTCAAATACCGATACAGTAAATGCATCTAAGATATTTTCAGTCTATGCATAAAAAACATATGAGAGAACAACCAAGAGAAGGTCGAACTGGCCGAGCCTTCAGATCTGCTGTCATTACATACAGCTGTGTCCAGTGGAAAGTTAAGTGGAAGGACCAAAATGTGGTTGAGAAAGTACAAGCTATAGGGAACATCCACGACATGGCTAAAACATAGCATTTTTTTATGTAATAAAGTTATGTTTAAATTTTCATTAGCTGCAAGCTATGCACCCACGTTTCCTGAAATAAATGCTTGAACATTGCTTAATTTTTTAATGAATCCATAGAAAATATGAGTTTAGTTTTTTGAAATTAAAACAAATTTCAATCGATTTGTCACAGTTGTCTCATTTTGTCCTTTATATTGCCAGCTATCAAGTCCAAGCACCGCCCTTAAATTAAATATTTAGGACCAAAGCAAGAATGTAAGTAAAATCTGTAAGATGTGAAAAACACGTTTTACATGTGGATACATTTCAATGGGTTTCACATGTTCTAATTTCTACATGAGCAACACGTTGGAAAATGTCTCCAACGTGAACAATTTTTCCGTACGAGTGGTCTATGTAACATTACCCCAAATGTTTAACATGTTTTGACTCGATATAATTTATACATGTGAAACAATTTCCCACCTTTCACATCTTACTACATGACATAATTCCTGCCTAAGATATGGGAAAACTTTCTAAATATGGTTCACATGTATGATTTTACCCTCCCCCCATCTAAAAATGTGAAAATATTCCATAGGTGGAATATTTTCACATGTGCTTCCCATGTGTAAACAACTTCCACATGTAAGTTTTCCTTCATGTGTTGCACATGTTATTGTTATGTAATTCCCACATGTGAAACACATGCTAGAAGGGTGTTATTTTATATCATAGGCTCACATGTGAATTCCTATTGATTTCACATGAGAATTTCTGTTTCAGAAAATTCATTCCTTTCCAGAGTGCTATTCGTGGGTTTTATACAATTTGCGCATCCTGTATGTGATTTTAGCATGCGTCATCTCCCATTTAGTCACATTCACGTACGATTATGCTTTAAGCTGTTTCCATTGACCATATAAATGAGAAAATTGGAATCACAAAAGTAAATTTAATTAAGGGAAACACACAAAACCCCCCCCCCCAAAAAAAAAAAACAAACAAACAAACAAACAAACAAACAAAAAACCTGGTCTTTTATTTTTTATTTTTTTTAAATTGTGCTGGGATGAGGTGGATTTTTGGATTTATGTGTGCATTCCAAAGAACTGTAACAGAAACACTTTTTTTCCCCATGTGATCAACAACCAAATGTTACTGCAGGTGGATAAGACCACAAACTTGTTAACAAACTTATTCACATGTGATTTCTATCACATTTCTAAATACAGATAATTGCGAGATTGTATCTTTTTTTAAATTAGTGGAATATCGCCAAAGTTGTGTGCACATTTATAATGGAAACGCAGCTATAAACAGCTTTGCACGTGTGAAATCTGAAGGAGTGTGTGCAAAAAAAAAAAAAAAAAAAGTAGATCAAAATTCTAAAGATTAGTGGGCACCGCTTAGGAACTTTCTGGGACCGCCCCTGCAGATTGACGCGCCATGTCTTCAGCTCATCTTAATTAGACTTCTTCTCTCCTTCTCCTAGAGCCGCTTCCTGCAGCTCTCCACTCCACGCAATCGCACTTTAACTGATTATCACAAAGAGTGTAGACAGGAGATCGGGGTAGCAGTGCCAGCAGAACTCGGGTCGTGACACTTGGCGCGCGGGTTTACAGTTTGACAACCCCACTACACGGCTCGGCGTGTCGGAGGTCTCCAGTCAGATGCTCAGGCTCCGTTTAATGCGGGTCAAAAGGCTCGCAGAACTCTCACCTCATTGGAACGAGAGGCATTAGAGAAAACCAGAGGAGTGTGTATTCAGTGGAAAGCTCCGCGGCGCACCGACTCTACGTCCTATTAAAAACAATCTCCAAAAATTCATGAGCTATGAATGAACAAACAAGCAAATAAATAAATAAATAAATAAATAAACGTCGCTCAAATGATGAACCGCGCTTGTCTTTCAACTCAAGAAGACCGCATCTGATTTCTGACTTAAGCATCCAAGGTGATGATTGTGGTGAGAAAGCGCTGGAAAGATGCGAGCATTAAAAAAGAAAAAATAAACACACACACACAAGTAGATAAAGAGATGAGGCGAACAGAAAGATCCTGCTCTTAAATCTTACTTCATCTAATCACGACGCGCAATTTTTTTTTTTTTTTTTTTTTGGCCACCTACTCGGCGTGCGTCACAACGGAGCTTCAAAAACTTTGCGCGCCCACAGCTCGGGGATTAATAACATAATAACAGTAATAATAAATTGGACAGTTTGAGCCTCTCACCTGAGCTGTTTTTTTCCTCCTCTTTCTCTCTTTATCTCAGCGCTTCCCTCCGTCTGGATCAGCCCCGCCGCGTGGCCGGCTGCAGCCCAGGAAATCCGCTTTAAAACGGGACATGTTTTGTCGAAACGGGGCGACTTGTGTCCGTCGCTCCTGGGGAATGTGTAAGAGAGCCCCCGGTGCCTGCAGGCAGAACACACAGGTGGACTGGGGGGAGGAAAAAAAAAAATCCTACTGCGTATTTCTCTCTGTGTGTGTGTGTGTGTGTGTTTTCTAAAAGACGATATCAGAAATACATATATTTAAAAAAAAATGCTGGTTAAAAACAGACATAAAGAGATTCCGAGTGGGCTTCCTTAGCGCCTCAGAGACAGCAGGAGAGTGACCAGACCCGCTGCTCTCAGACACAATGAGGCGCTCAGGCTTTGACAATTGACTTTCCAC
The DNA here is from genome assembly GCF_001443285.1 of Poecilia latipinna. NCBI lineage: Eukaryota > Metazoa > Chordata > Actinopteri > Cyprinodontiformes > Poeciliidae > Poecilia > Poecilia latipinna. The sequence continues at coordinate 97,114 of NW_015113752.1, forward strand.
CTGAAAGTCTAATTCTCCGGCGGAAGCCCGCGCTGTGCGGCTGAGAACCACCAGGAACGCGACCGGGAACTTCCAACTGATCGACAATGAGTTCGGCGGCTCGTTGGCGTTTCACCATGGCCACATTAACGAGCGTCAAGCGGCATTAGAGTCCCAGCGGGGGTTTGTTCAAAAGTCCCTTTTTTTGTTTGTTTGTTTGTTTTTTTGTTTTGGATAAAGGTTAGAACAAAAATACAGATGATGATGAGGAGGATAAAACTCTCCTTTTACTGAGACACTTCAACCTTTGAGGGGTTTTAATGAATTAATGTTTGACTTCCAGCTTTTCCCAAGATCGACACCATCATCACTGAACCAGATTATGCAATGCCTTGCAAAACATTCATCTCAAACATCAATGGATTGGTTAAGCAATGTCATTGGCCAAAAAAAAAAAAAAAACAGCACATAAGTCTAAAGAGGATTTATTCAACATGCATTATGAATAAAATTCCACCCTTAGTCTGATACCCCTAAATAAACTGCAGTTTCCATGAGAAGACAGTTAGTAAGTAGACTTTAATTTATTATTTTAGCATTCCAGCCTGTTCAGCGAAGGCCTCAGAGAGTTTATAGAAACCATTAGTGAACAATGTCTTCCTGGGACACACCAGACACATTTAGATGAAGTTGAGACGTTTGAAGCACCGTTTGGCTAATAAACAGCATCCTGCTCTTTGAACTTCTCTGCTCATCATGTGAAAATGGAAGCGACTACAACCGCACACCTCTAAAGTTATGGTTGTCAACTTAAACGAAACGGGCAAGAAGAACATTCATCAGGAAGACATTCGAGAACCCCACCATAACTCCGGAGGAGACAGAGATCCACAGTTTAGGTAAGGCAAGGTCATTTTATATGCACAGCACATTTTCAGCAACAAGGCAGTTTAAAAGTTAGAAGAAAATACAAACAAAACAACAAAACCAAAAGATAAGGAGGTAAAGGTAAAAAAAAAAAAAGTACAAGACTAAATATTAATTCCTCATGTTTAATAATAATAAGAAAAAGTAATCCTTAATTTATAAACTAATAGGGGTTTCTCTGGATCTTATGTTTGTTCTGGATTAGAGACTAAGAGACTAAGTGTTGGTTCTCTTTCAACGGGACAACTATTGGTGGCGTACGTCACAAATCTGGAGTTATGTGGAGTGGCAAGAAGAAAGCCAAATCATAAGAATCTCTGTTTGTGTTTTGCCACAGTCCATGAAGGGAACGCAACAAACATGGAAGATAAGAGTGGCTTTGAACTTTTTAGCCCACAACACGTCAACCTGATCGCACCATTCCCACGGTGGAGAAGATGGGAATGGTTGAGTAGGACACATGGCAATGCAGGAGAACACCAAGAACTGAATACATATCATGTTTTTAAGAGTTTTATTCATGAGAAAAACTGAAGACCATGCATCTTTTACTTTCCACTTTACAATGGGGCACTACTTTCTGTTGCTGCGTCACATAAAGATAAGAAAATGTGAAGGTTCTGTAGCTTGTTTGCAGGCTACAGTAGTCAGTGTTCAGAAATTAAGACACTCTAATTCAATAAAGCTGCTGCATTATTGGGTACTTAATGAAACGCATGACTTTTGAACTGCGGCTTGAAGAAAATATATTTTAGTCAATAAGCAAAGTTTGAAAATAATCTTAAAAGGAGAAATGTTTTTAAATGTTATGTCTGATTCTCGTGTGGTGAGAGAATCCGCAGACCACTGCTTTCGCCCTGGTCATCGTCTCTTATGTGTACCAACGCCTTTCTCTATTTACAGAAGGCTTTTAAAGCAACACGTGAGCCAAAATATACAAATAAATTTAAAAAAATCAGCACGTAAACTGATTTGCCGTTGCAAATAAGAGAGCAAAACGCACCAACGACATCTTCTTGGTTTATGGCAGAGTTCAAATCCAGCCCAATTCGTCGTCTTCTCTTTCCTAGAGAGACGGGGAGACGGCTCCTCTCAGCTGCCTCGCTCTCGTTTTCTCCTCTCTGAGCCCAAGGGCGACTCGCCTGACATGAACCTCTTTTTATAATTCGCTCGGCGACAAGAAAGGGGAGAGCGCCACACGAGGCTACCAAAGAGCTCATTTAATCCCCCTTTTATTGACTCGACACAAAGACACCCTGTAAAACGTTCGCTCACAATACATTTCTGAAGGCCCATCTTTAGATGTTTTAGCTCTTTTTTCTCTTTCTTTTTTTTCTTTTCGCCCGATGCCTTCAAGGCCCAGACACACAAAGTTCACGGTCTGCATTGAGGGCGCCGGGGGTCGTCAACACGAAGCTGAGCGACAACGTCAGGCTGAAGTACCGAAACACGAATTAGTACGGGTGTATTAATATACGAGGGAGGGATGGTGTTACATGAGATGTGCTGGAGGTCGCCAATGAGAATGTCTGAATGAGGGGAAGGATTTCTATTCATGAACCGGCGAAGGATGAGCCTAGAAATCCATCAGTGAGTTTGTTCGATGGCTCTAAGATTGAGAGACCCGCGATCAGGCTTCTGTCTTCCAGGATCCCGCTCCCTCCCTTGTGTTATATCCTTCATTTTCTTAATTTTTCTTTGTCATATTATAATGGTTATTAGAAGATAGATGGTCTAAGATGCTTTTCTTCTTTTTTCGTTTTCAGAACTCTGTCAGCCGGAACCTGAGAGTGGAAATATTGGATTTTTTATTTTTTTTTGCAATTGTTAAATGGAGGGTAATGTTGGTTTTATCCAGAAGAAGAAAGTGTTTGTTAGTCGGTGAAGCGGAAGAGAAAGAAGAGGTTGGAGTAATTCTTAAAAAAAAATAAAAAATCCCACAGGTCTTTTAAAAAAAAGAAGACATTCACAACAATGTGTAGAGAAATGGGGGAAATCGCCGTAGAACTACCAGACTATCAATAGAGAAATGTATCGTTTCTCTGTTGTGCATCTTTCAAATTTACCAGTGAACTAATAACTTTAGTGAAAGACATTTCTTCTTTTCTGGACAAAATTTTATTCAGCAACTAGATGGGAATTACAATTTCTGCCAGATAAATTACATACACTTTTACTTGAGAATGCAGTAAAATGTCGTCCTCTGTTGTCTTCATTTATTTTTTCCTTTCCAGCTGTTTTCCTTTTGGTCCACAGTTGCTTGTTCTGGTTCGATCCTCCTGACTGAACTGGAGGAACTCAGTCAGGTTTGTAGGCTGCCTCACTCACACAACTTTTTGCCAGATCTGCCCATCAACGTCTCTACAGGGTTGACAAAACATGAACTTTATTGTCCTTAAGCCACTTTGGCTGCAATGCTGAGGGCTTCCTGGCTGATGACTTTAGATGTTGCTTCAGTATTTCTACTTTATCTTCTTTCCTCATGATGTCATCTACTTTCAGCAAAACGGCACCACAACAAGATGCTGCCACTGCCATACTAAACAGCTGGAATGGTACAAGCGCCCCCATTTTTCCTCTAAATGTAACGATGGTCATCATGGTCAAACAGTTCCACTTTAGTTTTGTCAAACATGAAGACATGTCTCCAGAAATGAAGTTCGATTTCCCTGGGTTCATTTGCAAACTGTAATTGGCTTTTCATGTTTCTTTTGGAGAAATGGATTCCTCCGTGCTGAGCGGCGTTTCAGGACACTGTGGATAACGACACAGTCTTACCAGCTTCAGCAGCATCTTCACAATGTCTCTGTTTTTTTTGTTTTCGGGGGTCTACGTCCACACTTTGAACTAAAATACTCTCATCTCTGGGACACAGAACCCGTCTCCTTCTTGAGCGTTATAATGGTTGGGCATCCTCATCTTGTCTGCATATTCGTTCCAACAAATAAATGTGACGCCTTCAGTATTTTTGAAATTGTTCCCAAGGATGGACCAGACTTGCACAGCTCCACAATTCTGACATCTTGGCTGTTTTCTATTGACTTTCCAATCGTGCCAAACAAAGCAAAGTGTTTCAGGTGTGGCCAAATGTAAATGAGTCCATTTTAATGCCTTAATCTAATCGAACTTATTTGAATGCCTCAAGCTGAATACAATGTGTGCAAAGGTTTAAAAGGCTGCCTCTTGTTCTCCTAACCAGAGTTTATGAAAGACAGTGATACCATATTCAGGGTTTTTTTTTGTGTGTGTGTGTGTCGGTGTAATGAAATAAGAGAAACTGATTCACAGATTTGACTTTGTAACTGCTATAATGACTTGTTCCAATCTAATTTATAATTACATTTATTGCTGGAGGTTGAAGGAAGATTTGAATTTTTAAAAATAGATCATTGGACGTAGTGTCTGATCTCAGTTTAGCCCATAATTACAAAAAATGATTAAATATCTACCACATTTTGAGCAACGGTGAAAAGGTTCTGTGCGTCCAAAATGTGGGCAGAGGTGAAAGGTTAGTTGAGAAGAAGAGTTTGACTTTGCAGATTAGGAAAACGGCAAATAACGTTTCAGATTCAAACCCTCAGCTGAAGGTGAGACAGTCGGTAGAAGATGCTGTTTTTGTGCGTCGGACGTTTCGCAGTGAAAGGCAGATCGCCTCACAGAGACTGAATCAGGTCATTCTTACCACCTTTCTGCACCTGCTCTGCTTGGACTCCCAGTCAAAGCGGTTTATCGGGCTCCTTTCAGCTTCCCGCCGACACGCAGCTCCCAATCTGCCGCTTCCAGACGGGCCGCCGCTCATCCAATCCTGCGCCACGCCCCTGATCCCGTAACCCACCTCACCCCAAATTGAAAAATACAATATTAAGTTATAAAACAATACCTGAGAAGAATTACATGAAGGTATAATCCAAAAAGTGCATGATTGAAAATGGATTAGTGGGGAGGGGGGAACGCAGGGCGCACAGTTTGGTGGATTTGTACTTCGCTGCCTCGGGCTGATTGGGAATCGGGGCCATCCCGTTCAGATTTACGTGCCGCGTTGTGCGATTTGGGATTTACTTTCTTAACAGGCGCCAACCAAATCCATCCTTGTTGTGTGCTGCGTCAGTGCATGTGTGTGTGTGTGTGTGTGTGTCCGTCCATCGGAGTCACGCCTCGGTGCTTTCAGCTGGATGCTTTTCTGATAGGCAGCGGCTTCCTCAGCCGAGCTTTTCAGCTCAGGGCTAGAATAAATACCGGTTCTGTTTCTCATTTGAATAAGTGTACGCTCCTGTTACTCTCTCCAGGAATAAATAGGCGGGGGACAAACAGTGCGCCGGTCTGGAGTTATTTTGAGGGGACGAGTAGTGGGCCAGAGGGGGTCGGTTCTTGTTGCTAACGATAATGATGACGAACAGTGTGGTCTGCCGCTCGGCCAGATTAGCTTTTGTCAATAACATATCGCTAATTTGTCCTCGCAGGAAATGCTGACAGAAATATTGGTTACTGTAAATGACGCTGGGAACTGAATCCCGTTGCCTAATTTGTGGCGTTATTAGCTTGCAAGGATGAATGAGGGGCCATGATTAGACACTGTTCGCAACAAGAGTCTAGTCAGCTTTCAGTGGGAATTGATTTATAAATGAGAGCGAGAAATGCTTTATTTATTTATTTATTTATTTATTTTATTTTTCACAGCTTTTGTTTAAGATTTAAAAATCCCTGTAAGACTACACTTAGCCAAGAGGTTATTCATACCCAACAGGCGTTAGGGGAAAAAAATATCCTAAAAAATTTAAAAGGCAAACTATACAGAATCCAGGTCAATCCAAATCAAATTCAGATCAGTTCATTCTATTACATTCCAAGTAAAAGCATGCAATTTCTCCAAATAACAGGGTACCATCAAAAAGAAACAAAAAAACAATTAACATGTATACCCAATTTGTGAAAAGTTGTGTTGATGCAATCAGTGGAAACTCCACCTCCATTTGCAGTCATCTTCAAAATTCTGGGCAAGCATGTGGGGACAGTGGAGAGGAACCTCTCTCCTTAAACTGGGAGAAATTCCCAGCAGAACAAGGCGCAATCTTCCTCAATTTGTTTTAATAGAAGAATACACAGAGTTAATGGTGGCAACAAATTATAAACCATCTGACTGTCTTTAAATTTTTTTTTTAAAGCCTACAGTTGTGTACCTCTAAAGAGTGTAGAAATATGTTCACAATATGTTGAACGTAACTGAAAAGCCGCTGGAAGTACAAATGGGTCATTTACTGTTAAACCAAACTTTGTATTTTACACACATTAGAGTCACATTGGATTGGATTGACTGAATGTAAAATGCATTAACATCCCTCATATTAAAACATCATACTTGCGTGTCGTATGTGTAGGCAATTTTTGAAGTGTCCTAACATATTATAGGTATTGTGCGCATCCAACTTTTTCATACATCAGAATAAGCGGAAGAATCCACCAGTAAGCTTAGAACAAAGGAAAGATTTAAAAGACATTCAGGGAAAACATGCTTCATTTCGGGAACCAACATTAGATCTCCAGTCTTGGTATCATACCTCATATGCTCCAAACACAGAGAATTATGAGCAGAGAAACGACTATCACTTGTTGAAAAATGTAAATTAAAAAAATACCCCTATTATGGGTGTTAAATTATAATTTTCCAATAAAAATGCACTGATATATGGATTTAAAAAAAATGACATGAGGGTCATTTGTAGCCAAATAACAATTGTTTCTCAATCTTTTAAGAAAGAAGGTAAACAGAAAAAAATCCAAAGAGAGCATTATTTGTTGCACTTCTTCCTCTTTAGATGCCCCCGTCTTGTTCTCCGGCTGACCAGTGAACAATGGCTGTTGAAATCAGTTAGATTAAGCACACAGCCTATCGATTGGCCCTTAAATTGCTGTGTGATACAACACAAATAATCCCATTTCAAGTACCAACACTTCTTTCTAATGGTTTCCAAATTATTTGAGGCAGGAATGGATCACAATTAGTTTAGAATCTACCAGCGGAGAGTGGCCATGCATGCCAGAGTGGGATTGTCCACTTGTCAGCGGCTGCCTGCTCTGTGGTTGACATTTCCATTCTCTGGCCACCTTCCTTTGTCCTCCATGATGGTCTTTTTTTTTCCCCGCCCTTGCAAAGATATTAAGTCAGTGCAGGTGTACGATAGGCAGATTGCAACTAAATAACTTTATTTCAGTGGAAAGTTAAAGAATCTGTCTGGAACAAAGACTTACACAAAAGGACTCACGTGCCTTTCTAACTTCAGAACAAAGTCTTAAGGGAAAAGTCTTGGTTCTGAAACCAGATGATGTTGAATTAGAATAGGAGTGGGTTTCAGCCGTCCATCCTCTTATCCCAGGTGGGAAACCTTGCGATCTCTCTTCCCAGTGACACGGTTCAGCTCATTTCGGAGAATTTCAAGGTACTCCCAGGCCAGAAGGAATGCGTGGCCCCTCCAGAACGTCCTACGTCTGTCCCTGGCTCCCAGGGGGGGCCATCCTGATCAGATGAACCAGCTCAGCTGACACTTTCCGATGTGCGAGAGCAGCGGGCTTACAGTGAAAGCACATTGCGGCGACATGAATCTAGCATCTGGTTATTTTTTTTTATTTTGGTCATGAACCACAGAATAAACAGACAATGAGAACGTCACCATGTGGCTCAGCTTCTCCTTCACAACAGTCAAAATCATGCCCATGTTCAGATGGATTTCCAAATCCACCTATCTGATGGTCACTACTGAAAGATGCCAACAGAACATGTGCTGCAAAAAGCAAAGACGTGCACATCCCCATGACTGTCTTGAGATCCTGGATTGTTGGCAGTTAAATACCTCCCAACATCCATGGCTGTGAAAAAAGGATTATTGTCAACGGGGTTTTCTGGTCACGTCCAGCCAACACTGGGAACAAACCAGAGAATGTGGAGGTCTTTCTTTGGTTATAGAACAGGATTGCTTTCAAAAGTACTTTTGATAACCCTCACAAAATGCCTCAAGAGACAATCATTTATTACCTGCAAGCCATAGTTCAACTATAGGTCAGAGCCTCTTTCCCCAACATTTTTAAAAATGCGCAAATAGGTACAAGCAATGCCAAAGTACCAAGAAAAAATTAATCTCCTGCTGGCTCTACATTGGAAAAAACAAAACAAAAAAACATTGTTGACCCCATGTCTAAGCTTCCTTTATCAGTCTTTTTTTTTTTTAAATAGCAGCTACTGGTTTATGTGAGCATTTAAAGATGATTGAAGAGTTTCTGTCAGGTATCAGAGCCATCACAGCACAGAGGCTATGAAAGTCACCCAAGACATTCTCATTGCCTCGGATAAGAGAATTATGTCTGTATCAAACTGTCAAAGTTTGATAATTGGTCACACAATTATCTTAGAATGGTTCAGACATGCTGTAGGGATCAAAGGAACAGAACTGGGCTGGTTTATGTCGCATGTATCCAACAGATTCCAGACTGCTTAGGCAAATGATAAATATTCACGCTCCGGGCGTTACTTGTGGAGCACCACAGGGTTTAGTACTTGGACCAGTTCTCTTTACTGTATGTATGCTTCCACTTCGTGAAATTATCATCAAGTGGTAATACCAAAATTGAGCTTGCAATTTTTTTCCCACCTGAATAGATAAATAATGGATTTGCTCACAGTGAAATAAAGAAAGTGGACTTCAGATCATGATCGCTTTAAGATATTAATTTGCTAATTTTGAAGTTGGGGAAAAAACAACAAAAAAAAAACAAGAGTAGGATGTTTCTAACACCAAATCTGTTTCTGACCTTTAGTCACAGAGCTGATTTTATGTTTCCAGAAGTTTTTAAAGGTGATAGAAGCCATTAAAAAAAAAAGAAAAAAAAGTGCAACCTGGCTTTAAGTCAGCGTTCATGCTGTCTGCTACAGTTACAACATGTTGTCCTTCCTTCGACCTGCGAGTAACACAATATTGCAAAAGAACAAAATAATAATGCACCTACAGAAATAGCTGAACACTGTTTGATCCAACATTACAGTTATGATCACTTTTTTCCCAGCAGAAGGTAAGATGAGATTCATGTCCAGACGTTTCACGGTTACAATCTCAGGACGTCGGTGGGATTTTATTTGTTTGAAGTTATTTTGGGGGGAAAAAAGACGTAATTGTATGTCTGAATGAAAACGTGATTGTACTAGGATGAAATACTCATTTAGACACAAATTATTATGAACTCAAAATAACATTTCCTGCATACTGTTTTCCTATGAACATAGACAGGACAAACAACTCAAAACGACTAGAATCGTCTAAAATGATCAGTTATTCCACCTGGATGATCGATACGGTTGGCGTTTCAAACAAGAGTTTAAAAGTTTCAAAGAATTGACCGTCTAACCTGTTGTAATGCGTTCACAACATTCAAGTTAAATCTGAGAATTTGATTTAGAGATTTTCTTACAAGTGAAACTGATTTTTTTGCCTTTACATATTTTATAAGTGACTGAGAACTTCATTCTATAATGCATTGTGTAGATCAGAGGACTGCAGCCATTAAACGATACGTTCATGTCTGAACAAAAGCTAAAATAATTACGATGAGACCAACATTACAAGCAAGGTCTTATTTTGTCAGCAAGCTTTTCTTTGTAATGGAAATGGCCCTATGCTATTCAAATGTGTGCAGTTTCTTTTCATGCAGTAGAAGAGTTTTCTTATTTCTCAAACCTAAAAACTTGGATAAAATCATTAGATTTTAGATCTTGCAAAGAAAGGTTGCATATTAAATAATTCAAATTCAGATTTTTCCCTTTCAGTTTTTGGCTCTGGACATCAGTAGGTTCAAGTGCAAAATTGGCAGTCTGCTTCGTAAAGGTTGGTGATCTCTGGCCGAGTCTGTGGAGCTTCATTTTTACAAGATGTCAACCTTGTATTAGCGAGGAATAACATGTACCAGCTCCGTTCTGGATGGAACAACCATTGAGTGAAATCGATCGTGACTTAACTGCAAATCTTCCGACCCATTTTATGAATCCATCTCCTTAAACAGTTCTGTATATTTTTTACTTCAGCCCCACTGAAACAATACTCTATAAAAAATAGATTTTACTGCAATTACAGCTGGAAGTCTGTCAGACTGCGTCCTTGCCTACATGGAGTGTACTTTTGCCTCCACCACCACTGAGTTGAGTGATTTTCTAGGAAAGCAGATGAAATCTGGAAAAAATTGAAGGGGCCTGAAAACTTTTGGTGCTCCGTTTTTAAATACCCCCATTTCTTCACAGTAAACAGAGTAAATGGTTGCTTTTTATAGGCAACTGACTCCGAAACATCCTGAAGGCGGGTCTGAACTCAGATGGACTCACTGCCGACTGTTCCTTCTCAAAACTGTACAAAATTGGGAACAAAATGGCAAATGGAGGAAAACAGCCTCCTGTTGTAGATGGACACACAACATAAATATATAGAAAATCCTTAAGGTTCATAAAAACCCACTTTGAAAGGTTAAATTTACACACAAAGATTAGGCAGGTATCAGTTTATTCAACATTTTATTGGGTTAAAATAAGCTTCAATGTTTGAATAAAACCTGTACTGCTGATTTAATCAAATTGTAGCAACTGCATAAAATTTAGTGTATATATATTTTGGTACTTTAGCCATAAGAAATTAGTAAATATCAGAAATTGACAGATTTTTAGCATATGTAACATTGAATGTTAATGGTTTGTATCAGGTTCGTTGCAGTCATACTTTCACCACTTTATCAATCCAGTGAGCAGAACTGTAAATATGACAAATCAAAAGTAATTTGGGGAAGGAAGTGAGTTCATGCTAAAACCCCACTATGGCTGAGGCTCGGCGGTCCAATCAGGTATGGAAAAAGTCTTGGACTGTTCTTTTTGCTCGCCTATAGTGTAGTCCACATGGATACATATGTGTCTGGAGCTGTCCTCGGAGGGAAACATGCTAACCTCTCCGCTAAACGGCGTGTCCTGCACCACCTCCACGGGGGAGTCCAGGTACAGGACCGCCTGCTTCCAGTGGGTCTCCGGGTAGAACGGAGACGTGGACAGAACGAGCGAGTGCGGTTTTTCCGGGCAGGGAAAAGTCACCGTGAAGTAGACACAGAAAGCGTTCACCGCAGCCGAGCCGAACGACTCGCACGTGAAGCGGCCCTTCACCGTCCGCAGCTCCTCCACCGTCACCGAATGCAGGTCGAGCTCGGCGAAGCGGGCCGGGTGGGAGAGCACGTCCTCCATGGCCACGTTGCTCACGATTATGTCCGAGTTCTTAATACACCTCCGAGCGAAGTTGGACATGCAGGACATGTCGACGCCGTACTGCTCTTTGACGGTGTACCAGAAGTACAGGCGGTCCTCCACCACCGGGTCGCTGATGGGGGTGATGTAGAGCTCCGCTCGGCTCGGCAGGATGAGTCCGCCGGCCTTCAGCCACCTGTCCCGAGCGTACAGCACCGAGTTGAGCATGGACTCGTGCAGCAGTGCGTAGCCCATCCACTCGCTCACTATCACCTCCACCTTCTCCGGCAGCTCCACCGTCTCCACCGTACCCCTTATGACTTCCACTACGTCCTCTACGTTGTTCTGCTTCACTATTTCCACCGCCTGCTCGGCTATGGAGCAGGCCTCCACGGCGTACACTTTCTTAGCGCCAGCTTGAGCGCAGAAGATGCTTAAAACGCCGGTTCCTGCCCCGACATCCAGCACCACTTTACCCCTTATCAACTCACTGTTCTTTAAAATAGCCGTCCGGTAGGTGTTGGTCCGGACGTAGTCTGCTATCATCTCTTCATGTACCGTCACATCAGAATAGCTGTCAAAGTAAACCCGGTCCTGTCGGGTTTTATCTAGTTTTCTCTTCTTTCCAGCATAAGACATCCTCCGTCTACCGTATTGTGTTGCTACTACTTTGTTGTGGCGTTTCCGCGTTGTCGAATCTGGGACTTGTAGTTCTTTTATTGAGAAAGATGAGGGCGACACGATGCAAAAATGGACTACAATTACCACAAGCAAACGGGAGTCTCGTTGCGTTTAGGTGGCGTACTAGAGTTCCTACCTGAAAATTTAAATACTGAAAACAAAAATTATGCATTCTTAGTTTTCTTAATTCTTCTATTTTAAAGACTAAAAAAACCATATAAAATAAATAACATTATTATTATTATTGTTAAGTTTATTTGATAGGGACAGACACACATCGACAAAGACAGAACACCGGCATCCTGGATGTTTAGTTCTCTCCCTGGTTTAACGCACCTGGATCCAATGATGGCTCATTACAAGGTCTAAGAAGAACAATGACCTGCTGGAAAGGTTGCTACTCCCAGCAGGGAGAGAACTAAAACATGCAGGATGCCGGCCCTGGAGGACCGACCTTTGGCACCACTGACATAGACAAACTGTGCAGAACAGCAGTCCCATGTTTGTGTCATAGTGCAATAGCAACAGCTAATTTGCAGCACTTGTCCCTAAACAGTACCTCTTAAAAATTGAAGTGATAATCATTTAAAATAGCACAACATAATGTTAACATCTACAAACAAACAGTGAAACATAAAACATCAAAAATGGATACAGTTCTGTTTTTGACATAACCAGCGTTTTGTTAGTTTTTTGAACGTATTAAAACTGGTTACGGACTTTAAATGAACAGGAAATGAGTTCCAAACTGCAGATCCTCTCATGGACAGAACACTATGAGCCAAAGCGGTTCTTCGAATGGGGATCTTACAATTTCCATCTACAGCTGCTGTAGTAGATCTGCTATTGCCCTGCAGTCTCTGTATGCAATCGCTTAATGGTGTAGGTGCATATCCATTTAAACACTTACAAATCAATTTTAAAAGATTATAGTTTATAAAATTAGGAAAGTAGGAACTTTGATGCCAAGTCTTTAACTGAGGAGAAGAAAAAAATCTTTAAACATTTTTTTAAAGAGCAGAATCAGTTATGATTTTTTTATGCTACTGCAAGTTCATATTTGTAATTAGTACGTGCATTGGGATTCAGTAAACTGTTTGTTTCCAGATCGTCTTACCATTCCCTCCTGGTTCTGACAAAACATTTATGTAATATTTAGCTTTAAATGTGTACATTTCTTTAACTACTCTGTTCCTCAAACTTTTAAAAAGCAGCCAATTTGTGGTCCTTTTATTTTTCAGAAAAGATTTTAGGGCATAGTCTCTCTTTTTCATTAACAGCCGAATGTCATCTGATACCCAAGGTAGAAAATAAATATATTTCTATACACATTTTATTTCTGTGTGGTATGTCCTCTTAGGATGAAAATTAATAATTTTCATCTGTGAATAATCTGTGAATTTTTTTTTTTTATATTATTATTTTTGTTCTAGTAAAACAAAAAAAAAAAGATTAAATAACACCATTCAACTAGGTATGGGCAGATGTAAGATTTTCATTTGAGTAAAAATTACATTAAATGATTGAATGTAATGTAAATCAGAGAAGCAACACTCATCTCTTATTTTGCTGGTGGAATTATATAAAATTTGATTGGTATAGGTGCAAAATCTGCTAACATTTACTTGTTATTTTAAGTTTTAGACATCGAGACGTTTTAGACTCCAGAGCCCGTAAATTCAAATAAGATAAAGTTACTAAATATTGTTAACAAATTTATGGTTTCCTGCTTTGGTTTTGTTTATTTTTTGCTTATTTTAATTCACCAACTCCTACTTCATGGTCATTTTTTAAAACTCGAAGCATATTTTATATTAGAAAAAAACAACATTTTTATCAGTATCTGACTGTGTGCAACAGTTGCTCTGTATTTTAAATTATTATGTATTTAAAAAGAAAAAAACAACAACAAATACAGAGTACAAAATCAGTATCAGAATGTTGATTCGGCATCCTACGTCGCTGCTTTTCGGAGCTTACCCGTATCTCAGTCCACTCGTATATCTGAAAAGATGTTCATGGCACATCTTCAATCTCCGTCCTGTAACTGCAGAACACAAAGTGCTCATTATCATTTCAGAACCTTCCCCAACGGCGCGGCGGGCAGAGCACAGCTGCTTGTGGCTTGGCTCAGCCCCCGTGGGACTCTCTCCACTCCGATTCAGAGATCTTTGGCACAAAAAAAAAAAAAAAAACACAGACGCAGGACAAACGAGAAGGAACTGTATCCAATTTCATGAAGAGGGAAAACAGAACAAAGGAAGCACTGGTGTTGAGAGGAGGTGGAAGATGCCGGCTGGTTTGTGCCTTTCCACTCTGCCCAGTTAACCACATGACAAAGAGAATGTCATTGAAATGTAGGACAAACAGAAAGTTACGCACAGCGCCTTGAAGGAATATACTGACACTACACACACTTAAGTGTGTTTTACTGAGATTTTATGCAATAAACCTGCGCAAAATCCTGCATGCATAAGAAGCTGAAGGAAAACGAGGATCTGTGGTTTTCCTTTTTTTCATAAATACAAATCTGGAGAGAGTGGTATGTGTTTGTATTTAGCTCGCTTCACGTTACTTTGACATTACTAGATGAAATCAACAACAAAACAGCTGCATTTGAAAGCCACATAATTTGTAAACAGTGTGCACCTGAACGTGATTCAATCTCACAATACAGCTGCAGTGAAATTATGAATCAAAATTGAAGCTAAAGTGTCCTGTAGCTCAGCAGGTGAAGAAGAAAACAAACATGCCTACAAGGAAGCATGGTAGTGGCTCAGTGATGCTGTGGGACTACCTTGGTTCCTCTAACACTAGAGACCTACAGCATTTGGAAGATACGGTGGATTCTATGAAGTAAAAGGAAATCATTGACGAAAAAAAAAATGTCATTAGTCGTTTGAGTTCAAATCTATGAAAAAACTGTTCCAGCACTGAAACCCATGAATGACTAGCGACATTTATCCACAAATGCTAACAGAAGCTAGTGTCTAATAAATTTAAACCTGTACTAGTTTTTAATATAAAGGCATTTTATGTTGTATCTTGATAATCCACTTATAATAGTAACTTTTTCAAACTACCAAAATGATTTTTCTTTGATCAGAGGTGGTACGACCCATTTCATTTTGTGGGTTTATGCTCTTCGTTTGCCGGTGTTGAAGAGTTTTCGGTGCTGCTAGGACACACTAGTGATAGCATTGTGCTATCACAAGTTTTGTATTTATCCTGCAAAAATACAGCCAGAGGTGGCTGTGATGAGACAAAAAAAAAAAAAAAAAAAATTTAAAAAAAAGTTCCAGGGGTGGGAATACTTTCACAAACCGTTGTAAATACCTGTGTGTTATGACTTGGGGATAGCTGGGCGTTTGTACTTTCATGCACTTGAATCCACAATATGGATTTCATTATTCCACACTATAAAACAGAGAAATGGCCAATATGGTTTCAGCTTGAGTAATCAAAGAGAGGCAAACATCCGGGGAAAGAGACCAAGCTCGTCGTGGCAAACACCGACTCTGCATTCTTAGCGCTCGCTTTCTCGCTGTTGGATGCAATTTTCCTGGCTAATCAGACACACAATAATACGCGGTGTAATCTAAAAAAAAAAAAAAAAAGAGAGAGCCAAATATCAAAGCTGGCCCCGTTCGGCGGGACACGGACAACGAGGCAAAGGCAAAGTGTAAATATACAATAGGACGGATAAGTCCAACGCTAAACACAGACCGAGGCAGCTGGCAGGAGGGGGTTTGCAGGTGTTGCAGAACAAACAGACAAGCATCTGTTGATTTTCCTCTCTTCCTCTCAGGCTTTTTGGCCGGAGCGCTGCCAGGTCCAGACACGCAGCCAACACCCGCCTCCCAAGGAGACGCCGGCCACGGCTTTCTTTTATTCCTCAGATGTATGCGTGTGTGCGTGTGTGTGCGTGTGTGTGTGAGAGTACCTACAGTCAGAGAAATGTGCTGCTTTCTGCAGGTGAACCAGATAACATGGTTTGGTCGCATCTGCATGAGAACAAACCACACAGGTCATGAGAAACAACATGAGCTACGTCCTCCTTTTAAAACAGACCAAATGAAAAGATATGAAAGAAAATATTCTGGAAGCTCTTGCAGACAATAATAAACAATGTTGTTGCATAACATTGTATGGGTATAGTCATAGCCATACGTTTCTCTCATATTTTTTAAAGTACACCAACCAATTTCAAAGTTCTTCATTGGGAATTTGTAATAAACCACAAATTGTGAATAAATTGCGTAACAGAAGGAAAATGATAGAAAGTTCTCAAATGTTTTTACTTATAAAAATCTGAAAAGAGTTCCTTGATTTAAATACCCCAAAATAAAAATCCATCTCAACTGTCAGAAGACAATAATTCCTAGAGTGAAATGTGTTTTATTCAATCTCTGTGTTAATAAACCTGATCATCAGAAAATCAGACAACAAAACGCTTCATAGATGCAGTCTGGTGTTTTCAAGCATGCGTCCTTTTTCCTCCCACTTTACAAATATCCTCATATTAAAATACAAACATATACAAAATTCTGCGGTTGTGACAAAATAGGAAACAATTCAAAGACACTTTTGCAAATGACTGTAAGGTAATTTTATTTATACAGCACATTTTCAGCAACAAGGCAATTCAAAGTGCTTTACGTGAATTAAAAGGAAATACAAACAAAATAACAAACCAAAGGAAAGAAAGAGAAGAAAAAATGCAAAAGAAGAAAAATAATCTAATGTTAAGCACTAGTGACATTCATAAGACTGTCATAGGAAAACGCAGCGTCTTCAGTCAGAGGCTTCTTCAAAGTCGCTGCAATACAGACTGCTACAGGAGATCCTACCTGCCCAGCCACCACCATCTACAATAACGCTAAAGAATTTCAAAGCAATATGATTTACAACATTTGAATTTCCCTTTGGGCTCAATAAAATACTTTTGAACTGAATTGAATGAAGTTGCATGCATGTAAATTAGGGTGAGAAGCTAAAAGTGAAGCAACTGTTTGAGGTTTGCACCATCAGCGGTCAGCGTGGACGGCCTTACGGGAGCGGCAACGAACACGCTCACCATGACGCCGTCTCACACGCCGGACCTGATCTGTGTACATGCCATGTACACAGAGTGTAGAAGACATCCACACGCAGGAGCGTATCCGGCCTCAACCATCACTTTAGAAGCCATGATCACCCATTTTAGAGAAAGGTGGGCAGCTGAGAAACAAATACTAAGGAGCAATGGCTTCATATTGATCCCTGTTCCCGGGGATCAATATTGTGCTACTTTGATATCTCTCTGCCAGACACAGAGCCCGCATCTGTAAATGCCGGTTTGTCATAACACACATTTTTTATTCAACTCCTTATTCTTCCCCCGATTTCTCTCAGTGAGCTGAGCTGATCTCGAGCAAAAACTGGGTTTCACGCGCCGATCCATTTGGACGCTTCCTCCAACGGTGTGTTATCTTGTTTTGCGCTTTGACACCTTCCTGCACGGACAACGGTGTGTGTGTGTGTGTGTGTGTGTATGCATGTGTGTGTAGGTGTCTGTGTGTGTGTGTGTGTACCAGTGCTTATCAGTGGAAAGGTTTTAACAATGGGTGGAGGGAAAATTTTCAGCTCCAGGAGTTTCCTTTGATTTGGTCCCGAAAACATCTCAGACCCACCGTTCTTCCGTTCGACCGCTTCGACCAATCAGGATCTTGACCTGTCATTTCAGACTCCCGGTAATCAGCTCATTAATTCCCCCCCCCCCCACCCCCTGTTCCCCTACTCATTCCCTTCCCCTATGTTTCACAAGTATCTGTTACATTAGCCTGCAATTAGATTAAATTACTAAGTACAACCTGTACATGACAGGAATTATGGCTGCAGCATGGGGTCATAATGCTGACTCCCTGACAGACGCATTACGCAGTTTGCAAACTGGTGATATTGTCTTTTTTTTTCTCTTTTTTTTATAATGTCGGTTATTTGAGGAGGAGAGTCTGTGCTCATTCTATTAAAAACTCTGAGCAGAAATCCAAGCTCTTCAGAGTTTCAAAAAAAGCTTGAAAGTAAGACTTTGCAACGTCCTGGAGACAAAAGAGAAAAAGAAAAAAAAAAAAAAACGTTGGAAAAAGAAAAAGATTGATCTGTCAGTCTTTGGAGGCATGGCTTGACATTTTGGGAAGAACACTTGAGCACTTTCTAAATAAAAGCTATACGAGTGGATCGTATTGAAATGGTGAGGGTTTGACTTTATGGGTGTTGAAAGCAAACCGTATCGCTAATCTATACGGAGCTACTGATTGGTGGAGCTTGTAAATGTTGGAAAACGTCTCCAAGGAGAAAATACGGCATTCGAACGCCGTTTTATGGATTATTGGTGTTTAGTTGTTTAGACGATGACTATGAATGTTGGCGAATGTTTCAAAGCGTCCACAGAAGTACCTCGGGAAATTATAAAATTCTTTAAAAGTTCGTGTATTTCTCTAATTCTCTTCAAAAAGGGAACCTAACAGAATAATGGTCATCGTCAATGTTATTGCCAAGCAAAAACAGGTAATTGCTGAAGTGTTAATGTGGAGTCCAACTGACACACACACACACACACACACACACACACACACACACACAAATGTGTGATATAATATAAAAGAAGGATTTTTACCTCAGTTACTGAGAATAAAATGATTGTAAAATGAAAGAAAAAGGTCAAATTTCTATTTCACTTGGAAATAAAGTTCCTAGAGGAAGACTATAGAGCTTTAGTTCAAGTTGAGGTAAGTCCAATGTGATAGTTTTTTCTGTCTTTTTTTTTTTTGGCTTTAATTTTTAAGAAAACGGAGAACCTTAAAACTGAGTTCTCAGTTTTAAGAAAACTGAGAACTCAGAAGCGTCTGTCAAGGCAAACAGTTCCCAGTTTCGCCGGTGAATTGGACCAGATCCTTAATCTCACAGAGTTATATTAATATTCCTATTCAATTCTAAAATACTTCAAAGTTGTTTTCGTACAGTTTCTCAGCAGAGGTTCTTGACACCTTTGTGTCTGTCGATGCTAAATCAGGACGAGTGTTGCTGATCGTCTCCAATTTGATCACAGACCATTAAAAATCCAACAAAAATTTAATCTCACCTGCTGTAATTTTCCCTGAAAGCCGTATAATTCTCTTGTGATACGCAGTAAGCACGCAACACGTGGCAAAGGGCAAAAAGCTGCTAATATGCAGAAAGACTTTTTTTTTTTTTTTTCCCAGACACAGTATCGATCCTTTTAGCCAAAGAGAATCGTAGTTTGGTCATTTGTTCAGAATTGCATGTGGATGTTAAAAAAAAAAAGGACGTTTCACAACTGCAGGGAAACATCCTGCATAACCTACAGATTAATTCCTGCTTTGTTTCTTTTTTTTTTTTTTTCTTACAGCTAGGGCTGTCCATATATCTGGATTAGCATTCTTAGAAATGACAACATGCTGAATCTGGAAATTATAAACCGTATTTACCCCCAAAAACAAGCAGATAAACACAGGGCAATTTGAAAACACTGACATTTGCGAATGTCAGGAGTGGCAAAATGTAGAAGACATGCGATATCGTGACACGTTGAGCGGTTTTCTCTCGTTCAAATCTCCGTGCTGTTTGAGTGCTTATTTATTTATCTCTCTCCTAA
This sequence comes from Poecilia latipinna, assembly GCF_001443285.1. Classification (NCBI taxonomy): domain Eukaryota; kingdom Metazoa; phylum Chordata; class Actinopteri; order Cyprinodontiformes; family Poeciliidae; genus Poecilia; species Poecilia latipinna. Next base: position 116,613 of record NW_015113752.1, read on the forward strand.
GGTGACACCAAGTCAGAGAGTGAGCGCTCTCAACTTCATTTGTGTTTATTTTCCCTTTCGATAAATAGACTCGAGAGGAGGGCCTGTTCTTCTGAGGTGATAAGATCCTCCCGGTTTGTTCTTCGAGGCTGACCTTGGGGGCTGCAAAGAAAAGAAAAAAAAAAAAAATCAATCCTTCTTCAGGGGACAGACGGCAGTGTTCGCTTTCCGTTAGGGCGCTGTGCATCTTCACCAGACGAGAGTGAGGAGGGGAAAACCTGTTAGTCAGAGCCTGACAGAGGAGGGTTAATCTGAACAGACAGCTGCAGACACACACAGACACAAACAGTGCGGATAATACAGTACAGGTCAGCGGCGGTGGCGGATAAAGCTTTATTTATCCCAAATCAATCCTAAGTTTTCTTGAAAGAGGAAGCTCACACAAACAACCTTTTACACCACGCCATTAAAGCCATTATGCCGCATATTATGAAAGGTAGCTGCTGTCTATTTTTTTTTTTTAGATACCTTCTTCTGAGTGGGAAACCAGACGGAAAAAAGCAAATGAGCACCGGTGAACTTTTAAGGACACGACGTTGCTAAGATGAAAACTAGAGCCGTCGATCGATGACGAAAACATTTGGTAACATTAACTAATTGCACTCTGGCGCTGTGATTTATCAATGTGCTTAACTTTGTATGCTTGAAATGTAAATAGACACAAAAAAAAGGTTTTGTTGTCTCAAACCAAACATCTCAGTTCTCCAGGTTTTCGTATTCAAGAAGGATCAAAAGAAGTCGTTTTGTTTCACACGTAATTTAGAAACGTTAACTTACAAGCTGGTTGGGCTTCAGTGGAAAGACAATTCACCGCTGCGGTAAGCAGGCTAACACTGGTTTCATCCAAACATCCATCACAGTATTTTGTTTTGTTGGGGTTTTTTTAATGATCTTTTTGGCACTAGTGGACTTTTTCTTGATAGTAATCTAAAGAAGGAAAGGCATGCGGCAAAGAAACTCACGTTTGCGACTCTGCATTGTTGACCGCAGTACAAGACCGTGTAACGCGCTGATTTGAACCTCTGCAGCAGGGAGGCTTTCAGGTCAAAATATGAATAGGTAATTGCATGTGTTCACACGTTCACCTTGACAACCGTAAAGAAAATGTAAAAAAAAAAAAAAAAGCTAAAATGAATTCATGTCTTGCTCTAATTGGATGTGACAGTATATCTTTCTAGACTAATAACTTTTTTTTTGTTCCACTGCTTTCAAAACAAAACAAAAAAAAATCAAACCAAAATTGTTGACTTCATGAAAAATTTGAACTCCTAAAAATATTTTCCTGAATGCACAACCACTCAAAGAGCAAAACGTAGTTTAAACACAAAACATTCCACAAGAGGCATTACAGGAAACAAAAACCACGACGCCTTTTGGTGTTGAGGTTGTTTCGAATGCGACTCGTCACGTGCAAAATGGCTCCACCTAGTGGATCACATTTCATCCCTGCTGCTAACGTCTGCCATGAGGGAACCTGCTTCGACAACCAATCACATAAAATAACTTAAAGGTTTTATGAGTCAAGCAACAGAAGGTTGCTGGGAAGTTATTTTTGATTTGATTGGGGATCTGTTTGATACCCAAACAGGCACCAGAACCAAAAAACAAAATGGTGGAATGAAATAAATGTTTTTAAACATCAATGTACAGCTGCATTTTTATACTGAATCCCATTGAAAACCTCATGGTTACTCCACCAGATATTGATTTCTGAACTCTTGCTGTAGATATTTACGAGTTCATAGCTTAAAAGGAAATTCTGAATTATATTGTACAAACATGAGCTGAAATGTTTCGGAAAGCCACCCCTTCGTTCGTTACAAGAGTCTTTCCCTTCATGAGGTCGGTGATCCCCTGCGATGGCCGACTGATCAACTGTGTTGCTTCAAATGAAATCCTATTGACGGGTCAGATCACATCTGTCCCCGCTCAGAAGGATGTGTTGAACAATTGCACCAGCTTGTACTGTATTCGTCCCCGTTGTGTCTTTTGTATTCCGGAGAAAATCACATCCTGGCAGGGTTAGTGGACACAAGTGTGCCATTGTCACTTTTAACGGCAGGCAGATGGACGACCCATTGGGTCGACATAATTTGAAGAATTTCCACGTTTTATTTAAAAATGAAAACCAATTCGAGGTCTCGCAATAAAATGCAAAACAGATTTTCAAGCCTTTTTTTTTTTTTCTTTTTTCTGAATAAAGCGATACTACTTTGTGCTTTACTCTGACCTAGCTGCATTATCAGAGAGCCGCTGACTGAGGGCGGACGGTGAGAGATTTAGCTGTACAGTATTGCTTTCCTCCAACCAAATCAGAAAATCCATTAAAGCACATTAGCACAACTGCTAATTGCAAGGCTGTGTGTGTCTAATTGCACACATTGATCCGTCCACAGCCTTCCCACTGTTCAGATGGAATTGTGAAATTAAAGACCGTAAGTGGACAGATAAAGGATTTCGGTCCGCGCTCGCCCGCAGAATTTATATATGATTTAAAACAAGTTCCCCGGTCCTGTTTGTGTGAGCCAGAGCTGGGATGGATCGCCTGTCGCTGCAGAGGAATATCTGTTGCTTTAAATCTGTGTCATAAATACAGAGATTCAGATGAAGTCCTGTTTTTGTAAAACTAAAAACAAGTGGAGGACGACGATTAGATTTTGTCGATTGAACGACAAAATCTAATCGTCGTCCTCGTGGTCTCCAACCACATGTAAGCATTTCTTAAGGCAAACCCACCCAATAAATTAGAATATTAACTGAAAAGCCGATTTATTTTTTAGGAATTTTATCTCTAAGTGAAACACACAGTTAAATGTTTGACAGCCTTTATTTCTGATGATTATGATTTTCTGCTAAATTAATGAAAACCAATTGAAAAACTATTTTTTAAAACAGAATCATGGGATAAATGAAAGGCGTGTTTAAAGGTTGCTATTTTCAAAAGGTACTTTAAATCCGACAAACGGGACTCACTGGGACGCATGTTCTAATTTACTGAATATAACCACATATTACAAGTCAAATCTGCAGCAAGCGATGAAAATCTTTGCAAAAAAAAAAAAAAATCAACAACAAAAAACTAAAGTGAAAATACGAATGTTTAGTTTTACTTTTCCTGGCTTACATTTCAAATCACAAAGCATTTATGTCAAACGTGGCCTTGCCACTTGAAGCACTGAGATAAACAGGGCGTCTCAGAGTGTCCTGGCTTCGACGTTGTGTTGGTAAAGATCAGCTGCTCCTTGTTGCCTGATGATTCCACAGACAGAACATCTGTGGAATCACCTCTCATGTGTTCCTGAGATTATATTTTGACTATCGGAGCTGGGGAAATCTGATTTTGGCCTCACTTTGGATGAGAAGCGACGGGCGCGCAGCAAACGTAAAGCGCTAACAAAATCAATCTGTAGCGAGATTGAATTTTAGCCACCATCTGGATATTTTTCGCCACTTTAGATAATTATGAATGACATCAAAGCGCTAGGACACGATTACAGCATACAGATGTATTCCAGTGTACTCTGTTATTGTGAAGTGGAATGGACATCTAGAGACTTGACATTTTGAGCTATTATCTTTCACAAGTCAGCTGAAGCTCGGTACGGTACGAAACATTATTTGTTAAATTATTTGGGTATTATGCGTTTTCCGGCCACATAGTGTCAGTTCATAGCACAATCAAGTACTTATATCCCCTTCAGTTGTGATAAAAATTTTTGCATATCAAACAATGACTATAAGAAATTTGACTTTGCAAATTAGCACCTTTAACTCTTTAGAAAGACCCTTCAGGAAGTCATCACAACAACATTCTTCTGTCAAGCACACGTAAACGTCCATCGTCAGAAATAGGTCATATCAGATGCGCAGTTCTGCCAGATGTTTGCTAATTGCTGTCGGCTAGTCTAAAGGAGCTGAGTCAGGGAGACGTTGGAGAGCAGAAGCTCGGTTTGGAACCTGCAGCTGCACCAAGCGTTTTCCATCCCGAATGGTTGCCATGGGAGATTAAAGGATTTTTCAAACATGCATGAAAGAATCAAAGCAACACTCCATGTATGCTTTTGAAGAGGGAAGCTCACAAAAGAGGATTTTACATAAAATTACTTAAACCCAAACATAATTTCATACGTTTGGTTCGTCACGTAAAACATTAAAGATCGTGTTTGTAACATAAAGAAACATAAAAAGGGGTGAGAATAATGACTTCACAAGTCTGATCTGAGTCAATCAATGAGCTAAATTAGATAAAAGTAAAAATAAAAAAATCTCAAACATGAGATGAAATTTCCTTCTTATGCAATATGAAGAACTGCATCAGGATGTATGTGATTACAGTGAAGCTTCACCCGGTCAGAGCCGGGTTATCTTGGCAACACCGCCGCGGCCGCTTCCTTCCAGGAGCGACCTATTGTAAAAGTCGCTGCTCCTCAAGTAGAGCCACTTCACTATGTACTTATTTCCAAACGATTACATCATCTATCTGAAGCAATGCTCTGCACAAGTACCTTCGCTCTGTCCCCTAATTGGCAAGGCACCGAGTGCCTGAGGGGACATTACACTACATTCCTAAATAGCAACTCCGGCCCACTGAACAGGACATTTAGTTAAAGCTGCCCATTCTCCGTCCCCAGAGAGCCAGTAAGGCGTTTGCCACACGGCGCAGAAGAAAAGTGCAAAGACGTACAATATGCTCCAGATGACAGGATTGTTGTACGTCGAGGTCCCTGGATGCAGTGGGGATGGCAGGCCGCGCAGCGTGGAGCTATGTCATGCCCCGCTGTATCTCGCTAATAAGCTGTAAGTAAGAGCCTGAGCGCCACTCACTGCTTTTTCTCTGTTTTATTAGCAGCATAATAAGGAAACATTCAACCAGATCAAGTTTCCTTTAAAGGCTATAGAAAACTCGCCTCCCACTCCCCTCTCCTCAGCCCTGCCCTGCCCCTGGAGCTTAGCTTGTTTTCTGGCATTGTTCGGCACGAGACGGAGGCAAATTGCAGGCAGCACACAGCACACTCCCAGTGAACCTGTGTTTATGCAATAAATCAATGCGAACTCATGCTGGCATTTTCCGTCTCAAAACATAATGTTGCTCAAGGTGAGCCGGATGAGGGGGAGAACAGAAAAAAGCGGAAAGTTTCCGCCTTGCCTCAATTGTTCGATTAGTTCATTCGATTCAACGTAGCATAAAGAAAACACATTTTTGCTTTGTTTTATATTTGTTTCTCTCTCAGGGCTAAAAATAGTTAATATTTTGACGGAATTATAACCAATTGGAAATGCAACAACGTGCAGTACATCGGGACGCCTCAGCATTCTTATTCATGTCGGTTTTGCATCTGCATTTTAAATGTTGTATGACTCCAAACAGTAACTAACATCGTAAATAAGCTTCTGTACCCGATTTGTACCAGTGGTGACTGCAAAACTAAACCAAATAAATGAAATTGTATAACGAATGCTTCTCTGCCTAAAGTACAGCAGCACAAACACCATGTGAAATGTTGCATATTAATTTGACTAATACCTAAATAATGCTTCCTTGAAATTAATATATTCATTTTGTCTTTGTTTCTGAACAGGCCTCACCCTTATTTCTATGGCAAATGCAGTTTTGAACGTGAAGGCATGAAAGTCAGTAACTATACGAGTGAAACAGTTATTATGTAGTATTTTTAACAACATGGTCAAATTTACTGATAAAGGAAGATTAAAGAATACAGGAAGTGATTAACTTTGTGTCTCACAAGACAAATAAATGCTAATTTATATTTTATCTTTCAGATTCTAAAAAAAAAGTTTGTTAATAGCATGCTTATGCATATTGTGTTTATATTTGAAGTCATCTTCATTTAACATTACCCAACTGTCCCTTAAAAAAACAGGGTTCCACGTCTTGTAGGTATCGATCTGCTCACGTCATGCAGACGCTCTGTCCTCACTGATGAAGAAAGATTCGCTGGATTGGATCGGAGTGGCTCCAACTGATAAATAGCTCTACCTATATTCTGATCAACTCCCTTTTAACATTATTTTCACAATTGGGGTACTCAAAGTATTAAAGTTTTATTCCCAGTTAGTAATTCCTTAAAAATGGGAAATGTACATGGTTACACAACGTATCGTAAAAATACGATGCCTTGTCCCAACGCCAAAGACTTGTCTTTCCTCCCATTTCACAGGATGCAGACTTGTGGTGCATAAATTGGAACAAACATGGCCAGATAATAAATGTATGTTTCAGTAAATACTGTATCTCTGTGTTGCAACATCATGTTTTTTTTACTTGACAGGTAACATTTATTATATAAATGAATTCTTTGGGTGACAAAGACCTCGTGAACAGTAAGAACATCAGGACTGGGTTTGCATTCCAGCTAGAAAAGCTAGCCACATCGTTCTTTGGACGGTTACTTTCTTTTTAGCATAAAACATTGTTTACTGTTCTGTCCTTGGGGAAATAAACTTGGATTGAATTGAACTGAATAATTTCTTGACTAATTTATAGAAAAAAAAAAATTATTTTATTGCTGTCGGTTGCCGGAGGGATTTGGCAGCTCCAGTTTGGTCTGAGATGTTACCCTTTGGCTTCGTGGTATGCTGGAGGATTTTGCTTCTGGCAAACCTGTGGTGAGATATTTTGTCAGCTGGTTTATGGATGTGTTCGCTGTGCATGTGTCCAACAAACCTTTAAAAAAAAAACGTACTCAAGACTACACCACTGGAACCACACTTCTGTGTTTTTCCATTAGCACGTTGCTAAAAGTTGCTTTGACCAGGTTCATATCAAAGTTTCTGGATGAAACCTGAGGGAAAAAAAAACAAAAAAAAAGAAAAAGAAAGTTCTGAAAAGAACGTCTGAGTCTGAAAAGTAGTTAAAATATTTCTTTGATCAATTTTTAATCCCCAGTTAACCTTCACATTCTCCCATACGATCTTAGCTGGACACTGACCGCAAGGCGAAAGCACTGACCACTACACAATCACCTCGCCTCCAGGATCAAACCTGAATCTTACCTAACCGCGCTCAGGAATGTCAACATTGTACTGAATTTCGTCGGCTCTCAGTTTAAACCCCACCAGCTCCAAGTTTGGACACAAACTAAAGAAAAAAAAGGAGAGGAGAGCACTGTGAAGAAGTATTTAATTATTCACAAGGTACCAAAATGCAGCAGGGTTTCACTTCAGATTTCTAATTAAACCGTGTCATCCTGGCAGCAACTTACCTGGTATTTGTTATCAATGATAATGGCTCCTAATGGTGCTTGGTTCTGACTAATAGGAACTTTTTCTAGAAAGACAAAATGCTTCAGTTCAGCATTCTTACCTTGGCTGAAACCGGTTAAATTGTATTTGCCAGTCTGGGTCAAATGCAGCTGTCAGCACCAGCCTTAATGAAAACATTCCAGCGCAGATCTCTCTTTTATTTTTAACAAAGTGATGAATAAGCACTTGCTGGTTTTGCTTGTTATGTGCAGGCACAATTTTATTACTTGCAATAAGAAAAGCTAATTATTTTTTTTCAGTTTTTTTGTTGAGAAAAGCATCATTAAAATCTATTTTAGTGATAACTTATCCTTGCAGGTTTCATGGGGCTGGTGGTCATCTCCAGTGGTCACCAGGCGACACGCACAAGGCTGCTAATCATAAGGGTGTATGTTTTCGACATACCATTTTGGTATGTTTAATTATTGTTTTCTTTAAAATTTGCTCATGTCTTTTGGGTTGAGTCACTTTTAATCAGAAACAAACATCTTAAGGTGTTTTCACACCTGATGGTCTGGCATTGCAGCATTTGTTGCAATGGAGCTAATAGCGAAAATTCAAGCTGGAAGACTCCGCCCCCTCCGTTTGCCCATCGGCGTCATGCTCATCTCCGACCTCAGCGCTGGACCTCACCCGGCGCGTCCAATCATCAATCAAGCTCTGCATAAAAGGATCCACACCCAAACCGTCAGCTGGTTCCCAGCTGCGTTCAACCCACCACCTCCCCTTCTCCACCCACATCCTTCGGTTCTCCAGGATGGCACCCTTTCCAGACCTCCACCACCAGTGTCGGGGCCTCGGGGGGAGAGCATCCCTAATCAGTTATCGGGATGTTCATAGAGTTCACATCAAATCTCAGCTCAAATCAGCTGCCGGGGCCCGAGCACCAAAGAACTGTTATTCATTCCTGTCATTAAAACTTTTAATTGTTCCTCTTTCTTCGTCTGAGTCTCTCCAGATTGAATTTTCAGTTGTGGTTTTTCTCACTGCTCTGTGTCAAATGATTCAAACAACTGAAAAGCCTGTTTCCCTCTTTGCATGTGGTGGCGCCGCAAGAAGAACCACAGAAGAAAAGGATATAAAACCCTCTGGAAGAGAGGTTTTTGTCTCCAAAAACACAACTTCCTTCTTCATAAAATGTCAACAAAAACGGAGTCTCGTCAGATTCTAGCAGTTGTAGGATTTCCCTATCACCTTTGGTGAAACATTACAAGGCATTTCTCCTTCTAGCGGTAAACCCACACATTTGTTTTGATTGTATTTACCCAAAATGCCCTGCGTTACAGTTTGCTTCCTGCTCGTGGAGTGATCTGCGGTCCAAATGCATTCACGTTCGCTTTCAAACCGCACCAGAGTTCACTTCAAACTAAACAAAACCTAGATTTGTAGGCGGACCAGCGTTGATGGTCACATTTGCTTTGGCTTTTATTTACCCTCATAGTAAATCTTCTTCCACCAGTTACTGGTGACAACCCTTACGCTGTGAGATGTTCGAAAATGTTTGGATGACAAATCTGATAAAGCGGGACAAGCTGTCAGAGTTTTCCAACCACTGCTCAACTTATTTTAGGTTGTTTTTCAGACACAAAGAAGACTTCTGAAAGAAGAGGCTACATGTCTACGGAAAAGCTTTGGTAAATACAGCTGTTATATTCTATGCATGATATAATAATTCCTTAACAGCCTGTTGTGTTTTGAGTTATTTTGCCCCACTGCAGTGGAAACATGCCGAATGACTCCACGAACACGGCGGCAGCCTTTGTCACCTCACATAATGAGACCTCGCCAACAACCAAATGAGTCGCTGCTTTAATGAATCCCCTTGTTGAAAGGGATTCGCAGCTTCTCTGTGGCTCCAACAACGGGAACAAATTTGCCAGCCATTATCCGCTCAACCTTTCCACTATTTTCTTGTGATATTAAACTGAGAAAACAAATCACTATTAAAACAAACAAACAAACAAAAAAATCTATAATCAAATATATTCCAAGCTTCGCTTTTGTGTCTTTATCTGGCGGAATCGTGGAGGAACGAGCTCGATCGGATCGTTGGGCCTCAATAAACGGAATCGGGAGGATTTTGCGCAGCGCTAAACAGCGCAGTTTGCAATGCGGTGAGAGCGGCTGAGCTCTGGTGTTGCTACATCTGACTTCCAAACGTATCTGATCAGCTGTATTAGTCATTTTTAATCCCTCTGTATTGTCATGCTAATGAAGTGACAGAAAGAAGTTCAGCCGTGCTTTGCAATCAGCAAATAAACAACATGAGCGGTCAGACCCACACATTTCCTCCCATTGTGCACGGCCCTGTCTCTTCCTGTCCTGCACATGCCACAGGCTCTCTGCTTTCCTTCAAGGTGACTAATTTCATTTGCCTGATTTGACTGACCTTTGTTTCGATGATGATGATTTCCTGTCCTGATGCTTCGGTTAATGCAGCAGACTGAGCAAATGTATCCCTGCAACCAAAGCATTTTCTTCCTCAAAGAAAAAAAAAAAGAAGAGAAACACAACATGATGCAAATCCAAATCCTAAATGATAAAAAAAAAATAAAAATCATTCTTGTACAAGTTCAGTTTTCCAAAAGTCAAAAGACCTTACTTTGATACTTCAACATAATGAAATATGGGTAACACTTTATTTGAAGGGGTGTGCATGAGACTGACATGAGACTGTCATAAACATGACATAAAAAAAACATGACCACGAACGAGTCTTTATAAATGATCACTACTGTTGTCCTGAAATGTCATTTATTAAATAAAGACACCTTTAATCCAAAGTTCCATTAAAACTTGTATTAAAAGTGTCATTAATTACAGAATGACACTTCATGATAACAGTCATAAACATTCATAAAGACTCAGCCAGCATGCCTAGGTGGGCCCCATGTGGGGAAAAGGAGGGCAGGCCATATGGGTCCCATATGGGTTTGTCCACGGGTTCCACGATGGCCCCACATGGGTTTGTCCATTTAGGGCCCATGTAGGGCCCATGTGGGCTGTGGCCCTACATGGGCAAACCCATGTGGGGCCATCGTGGAACCCGCGGACAAACCCATATGGGACCCATATATCAGCCCTCCTTTCCCCCACATGGGGCCCACCTAGGCATGCTGGCTCATGTTCGTAACAGGGTTGTTTTTTTTATTATGTTTAGGACGATATTATGCCAGTCTTATGCACACCTCTACAAATAAAGTGTTACCAAAGTGTGTAAGAATTTGGAAAAGCTAAAATAATAAATAATATGTCTACCATAACAGACTTGTATAAGGGTTATGGACCACAGCTGGCCCACAAATTGTTATGCGTAACTTAATAGTTCATACATCAAAATGGCTTCATTTGCATTAATATGGACAAAATATATCATCTTAGCACTACTGCAGCAGCCAACATCTACAGAATGTGTTTTCACAAACGCCGCTCCTGTTAGCATGTAGCGTTGCGCTAGGTACTTCATCTATCTACACTGCATGTTCTTTACAATATTTAAGATATTTTATATGAGAGATCAACAAGTAGATATGATTTAAACAATTAAAGAGTTACATTTATTTGTGAATGCTGAACTGCGAATCGGCAACTTAATTACACCGAACTTTAACACATACATCAACACAGGGTTTACTGATGCTTAGGATAAAATGTAAAACCAGTAAGGATTAGTATGTGTGTGTGTGTGTGTGTAATAGAGTCATTACGCTTCCACTCTCCAGTGTGTAACATTTTCTGTCAGTGTTTTCAAACCTACAACCATCATGGGCTTTCAGCCGGCTGACTGCATTGCACCAACAGCTCATCTTTTTGAAGTGGCGTGGCTGTTACTCCACCATAAACCATATTAACTTAAAACATCTTCATAAAAGCGAAGGAAACGTGACACGGGCGACTCCTGGATGAAAGATGTCACCTACTCACGGAAGGACATTAGCGACTGTTCAATACTCCTCTGTGTCGTCTGATTAAAGAGGACAGGAAGTCAGTAATCGACTGCAGGGAAATGTCGTGCCGGAGCTGAACTAAAGGCATCACTGCATCCGCTGTCATTTCAATCGGCTTCGGGATCTGCAAATCGCTGGGGGAATATGAAAAATGTCCAAACCAAACGAGCGGCAGTGAAAGCTCTTCTCGTTTTCAACAGCCGTAACACAGGGAAAGTGAGGATCTGGTCACGTGCAAATGCAGTGTTAAATTCAGCAAAGCAGTTACTTTTTCTTTTCAGTTATTTTTTCTTATTTGCTCAAAAAAAAAAAAGAAAAAAAAAAGAGGCTTGCAAACAGATAAAAATGCCAGCTTACACATCTTCGTTCCCTTCTCTTTTGCGTGTGGTGGAACTCCTGAGGGCCATGCATAGTGATCGACCCACAGGAGGAGCGACTTGAACAAAAAGCCCGTCTGTGACAATGACCTGCATGGCAGGCGCGCTTTCTTGAAATGTTTGCATTTGAAAAGCTCTGGGAGATCCTTGTCTGGCAGCTTTCACTCCAAATTCTGGGCCGCGTCCAAATGTATTCGAAGCCGTCAGCTTCTCCTCGTCTGCCCTCAAAACAGATAGCAGTCTGTCTTTCTCTACCAGAAAATTATAGTGAGAGGTCTGTGCATCTGTATCTCTACTGGGGCGGCTCACTGGTGTCGGCTAAAGTCAGTGTTGCTCTTTTGATCTTTTGCGATATCCGCACTGCAACAGCATCTGGATGAATTTTAGCAGTCTAACTCAGCAAGACCATCAGATGTTAATGTTTAGTTGTTTTTTCTTTAAAAAAATGCTTCAGAAAACTCAAATATTCTTCCTTTCTTTCTTTTTGTTTTTGATGCATCATTACATTATTAAGTAGAGACCTGGTTCCAAAGTATCTAGCCCCGATTAAGGCATTTTCAAATGACTGTTATTGAAATCCAAAAAGCTAATTTAACTCTTGCTACATTTTATGTCTTTGGCAGATCAATTTTTTTATCAAAACCACATGTTGTTTTTCAATCCACGGCATCCAAAATAGCACCATAAGTCATGCACTTTATTTTGTAGTTTTAAAAATATCTATCTTTTCCAAGCAGGCATAATGTTTCACACACTGACAGCCACAGAAAAAGAGAGAGACTGTATTGGCTGCCTGTTTGCAGCCTGTGAAAAGCGATCTGCTCTCTGTGCTGCGGCCAGACAGCTGTTGGGGCAGGGAGAGCAGCTAAAATGCTCGTAATAATTCAACTTTACGACATTCTTAGTTAATGAAGGAAGAGAACATTTCTATTAGTGTAAAAAAGGCCTGTATTTGTATAGCTTTTCATCAAGTCTGAGGACTCCAAAGCGCTTTACACTACAATCAGTTCTTCATCCATTCATGCGTGTGCTAACAATAAGCTACACTGTAGCCACAACTACCCAGAGACAGACTGACAAAAGCGAGACTGCCAGCGCCACCAGGAATCTGACCACCAATAGCGGAGAAGGAAGGTGAAATACCAGGAAGGTTTTCGCCCAAGGACACAACATCTGAGAAAGAGTGAGAAGGGGTTCAAATTTTGACCACCTGGAACTACTCTGAAACTAGTCACAGCCTGAACTATCAACAAGTCATATCAAAACAGAGAGGAGACATACTAATGTTAGCTTAACATGTCAGCAAAGAACTCTGCATGAAGCTAACAAACTTAAGTGTCCTTTACTTCCATGCTTTTCGCTGCATATTAAATGGACACACAGCATCGCCCAGCTCAGCTGCTGTGCTGTGAATCATCAGTCATATTTGTAGATCTAATCCTGAAAGGGACTTAAAGTTCCAGAAACTTTGTTTTTTTTTTCTTGTCATCAAAAGTCCTTTGCGTCCTGCGACTACTCCGTCTGCATCGTCGACATCAGATTTGCTTTTTAGGCATCTGTAATGCGTTTCTACGGGAACCACAGGGGGCATACCAATAAAATAACTGCTCACATGAGTTTTGCCACAGAGTCTTTTGAAGACTTCTCTACTTGAGGAGACTATTGTTATGAGTGGCTGCAGTCTGTGACAGCTCACAGACTCTCCCTCGGCACTTGTACTTGCACTCAGGAAACCAGACAGTCCTGAGAAGAAAAAAAAAAAGGATTATGCTTTCACATGCAGTGCACCTCGGTGAAGTCGGCACTAGGCCTCTCAATTTAACAAGACCTCGGATGCCTGAACAAATGCCTGGAGGAAATTGGACACAGGAATGCAACCTTGTGTGAGTTTAATATGGCATAGTGTTAAAAAATAAAAACTCATATTTTACACGGTTTTGCAAACGGCAACTGAAAGCCTTACTTTTGATCCATTCAAGGCTTTGCATATAAATAAGGGTGAAACCAGATGTTTACAAACACCGTATAAAAAGACTGATGGCCTGTAATTCTTTTATGCATGCATTCACTCATTAATTCAATCGTGGGGAAATTTTTTTTATAATTTTGGGAATGCTAACTGACCTGAAAGAGAAAAAGTTTTGATTGGCAGAGAAAATGTAATCAATAAAAAAAAAAAAAATGAACAATTGGTTCCTGTGTGCAGTAAATAATTTACTACATTGTGTTCTTGCAATAAAATAATTTGGAAATTTGAATTTTGAAAAGATAATTAATTGACAGGAGACAAAACCATAAAACAGAAAACAGAATGAACAAACAGATAACAGTGATAAAAATTTAAGAGGCATTTAAAGTTTAAGTAAAATGTACAACAGTGGAAAATACTTCAGCCCAAACTATTATAACCATGTAATTTCATTGTTACTTCTCAATTAAATATATGTAATGTAACATAAAATAATCTACATTGTATGCTAACTCTGATTTCAGTACCAATTTGACTTTGTGGCTGAAAATAGTTTATTTAAAATGATTTTTATGTAATACAGAACTTTAAATACTAAATATAAATGAATAAAGCAATAGGCTTTCTTTATTAGTCTGCTTAAAAACATGGCAAGCCCAAGTCTATTCAGAACGGAAAGTAGTCTGTTCAAAAAACCAGCAGTGTTTGGACAAAACCTACATGATGCCATGAAGAAGCAGCATTTTATACCATTATTGTACATAAAATGATGCGTTTCTGAGACAGAACAATTCTTGACTTGATTGATTCAGATCGCCTGTAGTCGTAAATATGCCTCACTGACATCAAGTGCACAACTGCAGAAATGAATCTTCTTTCCGAGCGACAGCTTTGCCTCTAAATAAGCCACACCTGCAATATTACAGCTTGTTTTCTCTATCGGACTCTAAACTGCCAGCTCCGTATTCTCTTAGCACAACACGACCCGTGAGTGACAGCTAAGTATATTAAATTTTATTGCCCGGGAATGAAAACTTAGTGAGATAGGACTCTAATCGGGGGGACATGCAGTGGCATTCTTTTACATGGCTGAGGAGCTGAGTCAATGCAGGGCTCTGCTGATAGCAATAATCTGGAAATGGGGCCGGCGTTTATTTCTGAGCTCCGCTGGCCGCAGCTGCTGCCGCTCGTCGGGTTTGGCGGATAAAGAGGTGGCAGCTCAGGGCGGTGAATCAATTTTAGAGGGCGACACGGGGGCAACGTTTGAGGCAACCCGGGGTGAGAAAAGGCAAACTGGAAACAATAGCGCAGCTCCAGATAGAGCTCTGCAGACCATTAGGTCGCTGATCATGATGGGACAGGATGTCTCTGGACACCCCTCACCTGGAGAACCACACAAATCAGACGGCGCAACAGCAGCATGCTCCAGATTTGCTGCTTTCCTTTTTTATTATTTTTATTTTTATTACTGGAGCAGAGGTGGCCTCTGGCAGAAGAAGAATGTGCAAGAAGGATCTCAGGGAAACAATTTTACCAATAAATGCTGACATATAAAGAAACAAACTGACAGGCTACAATCAAACAATTCAACTTGTGAGACCATCAGTAATACATCCGAGGAACTCTCTCTATACTGATGCTGGGACTGTTTTAGAGGAATTTGCTTGTGGGAAACGGCACCAGTCACATTGACAACATTGAGTAGAAGAACCTATTTGTTGCATCTTCTGATGATGATCGCGCTAAAGTTTTTTGTTTAGACTTTTTTGTTATTTTTACCTGTCAATTTTCAAAATGATAATAAAAACATATGTGTTAAACCTATCACTAATAACAGAGCAGTAAAGAGACACTTTGATTCTACTGACGTTTAGAGAAACAGCCAATCACAGCAAGGGGGAGAGTCAATCATCCTCTCTGTAGTCTCTGCTACAGTCAAGCTAGCTCCAAGCCAGAGCCTGACGTGAATGCAAAAGCTAGTTAAAATGGGCAAAATGGGTAAGTTGTTTCTCTTATTAGCACATGGAGCAGCATATACATGAGCCCGATTGACAGCACAAATACTTTCCTCTTGGTTCCGATTGGTTGTTTCGGAACCAGCTTCAATTTTATGATAGCATAAAGTCTACAATATGGTGACAGTTTTAACAAATATGTAAAAAAATATATATATTGTTTTTAAAAGTTACACACTGCACCTTTAACATCAATTTAACAGCTATGTAAAGGCACACTTTAAAGCCACACAATGACTGTGTTGTCCATTTACACACAGATGAGCCGGTCCTGACGTTAGAGAAGGTTAAACACACACGTTTCACCAGCGTCCAAAACATGCTGCACAGGCCTGATGGCTGGTAGGGAGACGCTGATGAGCCTCTGATCTCTCAAATCCTCTCTCCAGTAGAAGAAATTAAATACATCCCGCTCTTGAGATGCATATAGCCAGGTAATATCCCTGCAGGATTAGCAGTCCTCTCTCCCAAACAGGCAGCCCATCTATGCATGCAATTAGGCTGGCCGGGGCTTCATTTGTTCCGTTTCTCTTAATGTCAGCGGCAGAAGCCTTAACGGCATCGCCGCTTTCCTATCGCCGAAGTAATGAAAGGCACTCTGATGTTTTCGGGAGACCTGAACGCCGTATTGCTATTCGTCATGAAGGGATTCGTTTTTACCTGGGGTTATGATTACAGTGAGCGACACCCTACATCAAATGTTGAGAAGCAAGGAACCGCAGCTGAAGCCAGGTATTTACATGCACTCTTTAAAAACTCAGCGACTCCCCCCCCCCCC
>NW_015113752.1:136239-166464 GCF_001443285.1 Poecilia latipinna
CCCCCCCCCTCGAGTTTTCATGTTAAATCAGAACAAATGTTTGAGGTTAGTTAGATCTAACAACTTTTCTCATGCTGAAATGAAAGACATTTTTATGACTACATACATGTCCTTAGTGTTTGGTAACATTGTGTTTGGGTTTCCCTCCTGTAGTCCACATGTAATTAACCTGAACTGCAAAAGTGACATGTTCTGATCCAAATGATCAACCAGGCGCTACAAGCTGACATTCAGAAATAAATGAAGTTTTGAGTGTTTTTGGTTATGTGTCGGTCAAACATTATATGACTAATCACTTCATGTTGACGTGTGTCAAAAAAAAACATTGCATTTACAATAACTATAGGTTACTTTTTCTAGTTTTTTAATCTGTTGAAACTGATTACATTAACCTTTTGATTAAATACTTTAAGAATAAAGAATGTGTTTGCCTAGTAATACTTGAAATTATAAAAACGGGATTTGGGAAATTAGAATCTGGAATTAAAAAAATATTGAATGTGAAAATTTGTGTAAGACTGTTCTTTGAGTGCCACTGTGTCATATTGTGTGTTTTATTTCTTGACGCATTAAAAGTGATTAGGTTAAAATGTCTTTTTAGAAAGTTAAAGTTACAGAACTGCAATAACTAAGTTAATCATGTTCTGTTTTTTTTCCCCCTCCACAAATAAATTCAGGCCACTCCAAAACTTTGACTTTGTTGACCTTAAGCCGGTTTAAAATTTGGCGTTATGCTTGAGTGAGTGTCCTTTTGGTAGAGCCATTTGTATTTAACCTCTCACTGTCGTATGCAGTGAGGTGAGTGGCGGACGACAGTGTGGAAGTGGAAGCTGAAGACGGTCTGATCAAAAGTCCAGGACACTTGCAGGAGAACTGGGGATAAGAAGCACTTGCAGTGCTGGAGGACATGAAGGGGCAGAGCTGGAACGGATGCAGAGGTGGATGCAAGAGTCCGGCAGGGATCGAGGACACAAGTGAGAACTCATGTATACAGGCAGGGGTAGTCAAGGGGACGAGGAACAGCTGGGACTAATTACGGAGAAAGACGGAGATGAGAAGAAATTCAAAGACAAACGCAGACGAAACCCAAACACCCCAGGGCCGTGACTTTAACTTTCCGAGTCATTTCTGAGATGTTGCTTCTATGTATTCAGATTCTGCACTTTCCTAATTATGCCACTTATTTGGGGAAGTCCGACCGTCTCCTGCAGCGAGACATGCACACAACAAGATGCTGTAGCACCTGCAGTTTATTCTCAGGTTGGTGGAAAGCATCCCGTTTTTTCCTCCACATCATGACCACTGGGCACGTCTTCAACATGTAACATTTTACTTGCATTGTTAAACTTCCTCCACTCAGTGAGGAAGAGTTTATCGATTACTTTTAATTTTTCCAATGTCACGTACGTCAGAAGTTAAAAACCTCGTCTTCTGAGCTTTCCCAAGTTTTTTTTTAAAAGGTACAGTAAACTCAGAGCATGTCAACTTTAGACTTTGAGGAAAAGTCTTTCTCAAAACCTCTCTTTCATTTGGCAAATTGAGATTATGGTAATCCTGACTGACCTACAAATTAGATGTTTAGCATGTTTTCATGTCAGACAAAGGGGAAACTATTTCATGATGTTTAAATGGCGCATGCAGATATCTGGTTTTAACTGATCCACACCACCTATTTTGCATTAACCTGACATCCGGAGGTCTAAACTTATTTTACTTTTGCTTTATAGTGCTGCATAACACCAGTTTTCAAACCTCATCTGTCACGTGCGGCCATTTTTTTCCCCTGTATACCCAGGGTTTGTCAGGGAGATTGAGGTCTCTTTCCAAAAGCGAGTACTTGAGTTCCTCTGAGTGTTAGCCTGCAGACCATTAAAGCGTCGTCAGGCCGGAGCTTTCAGCCAGAGAACTCATACCATTACGAGTTGCCTGTGGCTTCAACTACTGGCCGCAGAATGCCAGGTGATTTAATATGGCTCAAAGAAAGCGCATTTTATGGATAATCCTCTCTCACTCGTAAATATCAACAGCCTCACTGTATTCTTCATGCCCTTGTTCTCTGTTCTCTCAGCTGGAGGGGTGGTGGAGTTCAGGGAGGAACGACAACGTGGCAGTGCCAAAAAAAAAAAAAAAAAAAAAAAAATGCAGGTCTGACTATTGAAGCCTGAAGTAAGGGCATGCATGATCTGTTAGGAAAAACACTGCAGAGGATTAAATAGAAAGCTGATATTTTTGATGAGAGTTTCTTAACTTCCAGGTTTCCTAAATAGATAAACAGTTTCACCTCTTGGGGGAGAAAATATAACATCTTGAACTGCAATCCAACAAAGTCCCAGAATGCCTCTTAAAACTTCTCGTTCAAGTTCTTAAAAGTCGGCTAGTAAAGTTTTGCATGTTTCAACAGGTATCTTGACGATTTATCTTTGGTGATAACAACCTAGGGTTAAGGTTGGAAGGCCTCTTTGCCATAGCCCTGATTTTTAGCTCCCAGTAGAGTTTCTCTAGCAGATTTAAGAAATTCTGGTTGGGCTACTGGAAAATCATAACATTGATGCCTGAAACATTATCTGACCTTTAGTAAATTAACTTTTAGCAAAACTGATCAGAAATTAGGCCAAGCTACCATCAGTTGTAGCCACTACAAGTATCAAACTTGAGGTGGTGAATACATATCAGCTCCACTACATCAGACCAATTGTTATTACTGGGTTATGACTGCAGCAATTGATTAGAACTTGCAGTTGCCCCCATGTACAGAAAATATGGCACATCGGATTTGTGTTGCTCATGTCACAAAAACGATACGCGTCAGCTGGAGATAAAATTACAAATGCTACATTACCAGATGCACAGGAAGCCAATGGTGACATATTATCTAGGCAGCAAATCTTGTTATGCCACCCAAACAAAAGGGAGATACAGAACAAAAAGATGAGGTTTAGTCTATTCATGTCCAATAGCTCGCAGGTAGTCGGTGCTAAAAAAGGTCTTTCTTCTTATGGAAGAAGATTGCACTTATCAAAGCACTGCAGCCAGCAGGTCACATGGCGTACCTGAATACATCTCATTGCAAAGCTGCCTTAATTAGTGATGTGAGCTGAGTGCAATAAAAGAAGGTAAGCAGAAGTAATGTTGTTCTTCCTTTCTATCTTCGGAGGCAATTATGGCTCCAGCCCTTAACAGTAAAACAATGTCTGGGGAAAGATGTATAAAACGTTAAGAACATATTTTAAAAAGTTAGAATTAATAACAAAATTATCTGTTTGAAAGGTTTATAATAATCCAAGTGATTAATTAGAGAGGATGTTTTTTTTTTTTTTTTTTAAGAATTACATTCTGTGGGTGTTTTTTATAGTTTGTATTCTTTACCTTAATCGGAAACATGTCGAGGTAGTGTAAAGCTCCTGCCGAGTCTCAGCCGGCTGAGCCCAGCAAGCTGGCAGGTCTTGGAAGTGAGTCAAACTTTTGCCCTATGATCACAGCTCTCTCCCTGAAGGGACAGAAAAAGATGGATTTGGTTTTTGAAAAAGGCGCAGAATCGTCCATCTAAGCACATTAAAAGCAGAACTAATTAGTTTCCTCGTAGAATCTCACTGTCACATCTTATTCTACCAAGTAGTCCCAGAGGTTTTTTTTAATGATGGCACTGATATGTAGCGAGAAAGTCTCTGGAAGCCTTTTGACAGTTTTTGGGCTGTCAAACAGAAACCACAATTCAGACTTTAACACTTTTTGTGCACGTCAGTTTAGAAAGCAGATGTGAAAAGCCTGGTGATTGACAATGAAACGCAACAACCTTCAGGGATTGCATACAAAATAATATGGATGAATTCCTTATTTACTTATAGGCATCCGCAGCTGCACTTCTGCGGGAGAGCAAGTCTGCTAACAAAATGACACCTAGAGATGGAGGAATTGTTAATTTACTGCAGGGTCCCACAGCAAAGTGAAAAGTAACGCTGAAGAACCGTTGAAGAATATCTCAAAGCCACGCACATTCTTCTTTTTTCTAGCTCTCTGTGTCAACAACAATAGGTGCTATACACAGAGCTGTAACCATAGCAGCTGACTGACAAAAAAAAGCTCCACTAGGATATCAGGATTCAGCGCCAAAAAAAAAAACAACAACAGGCAAACAGTTCCCACACAAAGAACAGAACATTCAGTCCATCACAGTATCATGTTTTCAGGCTTGATGTCTATTTTCCCATTATTTATGATCACCTGAACACATCGGTCGTTGATTAGCTAATTTAAACACCTTCTCTAATGGTGATCTGTCAGAGAGTTGGAGCGTGGGTTGCTTTTTTTTTAATTGAACTGAATCACACCAAATTCTGCAGCACATCTACATGTTGAGGTTGTCAAAGTCAAGCTAGCATAGCTAATGTACTTCCCTCTTCCTCGTTCTTTATTTTCTTATTAAAACTTTTCGCTGACCTGTGAAATGTGACACACCTGGACCTTGCTATCCAGTTGTCATAATGCCAAAACCAATGTTAGTCATTGTTGGCCATAAGTTTTTTGGATCTTGCTCATGAAGTCTATAGTCTCCAGTGGATCAGGATCACTCAATGTGAGCAATCAGGAAGAAAAACAAAACATTTGGTTAAGATTTTATGTAATAGTCCAAAAGAATTAAGAGTACATAATTCTAACTGGAAGGAACAGGATATGTGGTTTTCAAACTTTTTTCTGAGCAAAACATCTGAAAGGTGTAACATTTAATTTTACTCCCTTACTCCCGTAGCCTGAAGCAGAATCCATTTCAACCAACAGCCTTCAGAAGTCCCCTCATAAGTAAAAAAGTCTGAGAAGTAATAAAACTGTTCAGTGAAGAACCCAGGAGTTTGAAATTGAGCAAAAAAAATTGAGCAAACAGATCAGCGTTTAATCCATCATCCAAACAACGGAAGGAGTTTGGCACAACTGCAAACCTTGGAAGAAATGATCATCTACCGAAGCTGACAGGGCAAGAAAGAAGTTGTAGAGATTTATCGGTCAGCTGGGAGAAGCTGACCGATCAATGAAGCTTGACGAGAAAACCATTTGTCATGCACTCCAAAAATCAGACATTGCTGAAGAAGTGACCAGAAGAACACTGTAGTTTAAAAAAAAAAAAAAAAAGCAAGTTGCATTTGCAGACTAAAGCACATTCATATGTTAGAATGGTTCAGACCAAATTCCTCTGGAGACACTGTGCCAAAAAAAGAAAAAGAAAAATCAATGCCCACAGATGCTTTCCATCCAATTTGACTGGCGGATTTTTGCTAAGGACAAGAGAAAAAACCATCACCGTTTGTGATAACAGAAGAGAGATACGGAAGAAGAGTCATTAAAAGACGATTCCACAAAGTACTGACTGGAAACATAAAAAAAAAAAAAAAAAGATATATTATTCAGATTAACTTCCACTTCTACTTTGCGGTTGTCTATCACATAATTCCCCAAATAAGCTCTATTGAATTACGGGGTTGTAACCTGCAGCATATGGAAAAGTTGACGGCATATGAATGCGATGTCCATCCATCAGACAACGGACACATGATGCTTCCACCGAACCCGACGCCTCCGCATCCCTCAGGTACTTTGACTTCCAATATCGACTCCACTTTACAACACAACCCCATTTTAAAAACCATAAATTATTACCACCAGTGCCTTTTTATAGTAACAAAGCTTTCTGAGGAGAAGTGAACTGAACCATAACAAACAAAGATCAAGGCTGTGGTTTTGGCTCACAATTTGCAGCGTTAAGCTGTCCTCATGTATTTGACTGTAATCTCGGAGAAGCCCGTGGGCTTCAGTGTGACTCTGAATATGAATCAGGGACATCCTTACATGTGGTCAGTCCCATGCTGATGAATAATAGCAGGCTGTTTATGCTTTCCTTATTAAACTGACGTTGTGTGTAGACATGGGCGGTAGATGCCAGCAGGACAGCAGCGTATAAATAGGGATGAGAGGCCATTTAGGACGGCAAAAAGACACGAAAAACACGACTTAGCATCACATTAATATCTCCTGTCAGGAACCTTTACTTTATCTTTGCTGGAGGCACAAACACTTGCGAGGAAGATGTACAAGTGCTGCGACTAATGGAAGGTTATTTTGACATGCTGACCTCTAAAAGTCTGACCCTTAAAAGTCTCACTTATTTAATTATGTTTGTCTGCTCAGTGTTAATGAAATAGTGTCTACTACTCTCCTGTGGAGCTGCTGCACACTGCCAGCCAGCTGCCTGAGAGAGGGCTGGGACAGCTTACGCTTGACAAATTCAAATGCTTGGAAATATTTCGATTTAAGAAAAAAACACATGCAGTTGGGGTTTGAAAATGAAAGGAATGCAATGTATTTCTCTTAAAAAGGTCAAACGACTGCAGGCTAGCTACCGCAGAAGATAGCCTGACTAATTATGACTGCATAATTATTTCACATGAACAGGCTAAGCGATAGATTACAATTACTTGTAAGCATTTTGAATGAGAAGTTAATAAAATGACTGTTTTCATTTGAAGAATCACATTTTCTCTCCACGTACTAATTATAATAATTAACCTTCCATGCTCTGATTTGTCTGCTTTTCTCTAAACCCGACCCAAAAATAAGTTTCTAATCCTCATGATGGGTGTTGTAATTTCACAGAATCTAACGTCAAAACATGTTTTATTGTAAATATGATGTAAGTCAAGGCAAGTTTATCTGTGTGGCACATTTCAGCAACAAGATAGCTCATAGTGCTTTCATACAAACAATCATCAATTATGAAGCAAGAAACAAACATTACATTTTGTCAAAATCATCAAAGGCATCTCCAGACAAGAGGGGTTTAAGTCTCGATTTAAAGGAACTCAAGTTTTTTTCTGCCGTTTTCTGGAAGGTTTTCTGGAAGTTTGTTCCAGATTTGTTGTTTGACGTAATCAGAACATGGAAAAAAAAGAAAAATCACAGTAAATTTTAAAACATATTGACTAGTATTTGGTGAAAAGCAAACATCATGCTTCTAACGATTTTGTTTTCAACCAAGCCAGCAGGCAAGGGGAAACACATGTGGTCAGTCACATTTCTTGATGCTGACCATACGGCGAGTTACCCAGAGTGGCATTAGAAAAGTGAGGAACACAAACGTCAGATCAAAAAGAAAAGAGAAAAAGTACAAAGATAAGCATACCTCTCAGCTGGCACCAAGTTTTCTATTGCTTCTATGTCTGTGCTGCCAACGGGGGTTTGATATCCTCTCATGTTGAGCAGGAACGCGTCGCCTCCTTGCTGTCGGGAATGGAATGACATGCTTTGTCTCAGATTTCTGCAGTCATAGCACTAATGCGGACATTACCACTAACAATCTGGAAAGCGTATGCATGGGCTTAATGGCAGCACACACTGTCGCATTTCCTGCTCAAACCTCCTTAACAACTAATATTGAAATAATTACTGATTCAGCCACAGGGTAAAAGTTGAGAAGTGAAAACATGTTCACTTTGTCAAAACCTATGGAAGCACTGCAGGTACAATCAGCCCCATAACAAGCTCTCATGTAGTTTAATAGATTTAGTTAGGAGGTACTTAAAGCTTCCATTACTGACATAATTACTGTTGTGCTCTTGCAGACATCCTCCAACAAATCTAATAAAATACTCCCTATTTGATCTCTGCGTTGTTATAAATTTCACTTATGTGATTTCAAGTTGGGGCAACTTGTCTAAATTCTTTGATTTAAAAGATAGAAATGGAGTTACACAGATTTGATGTGGTATTTTTTTATATATATATATATTTTTTGTCACACTCATGATTGTAAAAACATATCGCGTCAATATCCTTAACACAAATTCAGACAGGCTGGGAGAAGCTGAGAAGAAAGTGGATTTCTGTCATCTTAAACCACTTCAGGTCGCAATAACATCACAGGGTAATGGGAACATTTTTTTCTGTACCTTAAAATACTTGGCATGGTGGTTATTTATTCAGATGTCGATGGTTATTCACTATGCAAATGGAGGGACAAGGGGAAATACCACTGGTAATTTTACCTGGTGTGGCGAATGGAACATAAAAAATGTTTAAGGTAAAACAGTGGTGTAAAATGCAAATATATTATAGATGATCAAGTGAACAGTTATCTAAATGTTTATTGCACATTCTTACTTTTGTTACAGAGCCATCCTCAGCAATAATTCTTTGCTGTTTCACACACTAAGACCATCGGTGGGCCTGCCTACTGTTCATCTGTAAATGCTTGATAGGATCATTAAACGTTCTAAAAAAAAAAGGTGTTTCCACAAACTGCAATGCAGATATTTGAGATTGGATTTGTTTTTAGGACATTTGGAAACCACTTTGATCTGGACCCTCCAGCTAGTGGAGACCTATATGCTACATGAAGACACCAGGACAGCTAACAATGCGGTATTCTTCTTCCAAACAACATTTAATAGTAGAGCGGTCAACGTTAACATACCAACACGTGCGATCGATCTAAAAAGCTTACTCTTGACATTACACAATGCAGATTAACTGAATGACCTGTTTTGACCCACAAGCCTCTCTCCAGCGGTCTTGTACTGCGGTCAGCAACGCAAAGCTGCAAATGTGTGTAAAAAGATGAGCACAGTCAAACTGATGAGCTCAGCAGTAAATCTCCTTTCGAAAACACCAAGGTGGTATGTACACTTTGCAACGATGAGTTATTCTTCCACCGAAGGACAACTCGTTTATAGTTAACACTTCTAATTTGAATCAAAATGGTGCCTTTTAAACCTTCCTGAATATGAAAACATGGAAAACAGATTTTTCAGATGTGCTTGGCTTGAGAAAATCAAACATTTTTCTTAAATTACTTGCATTTTTGCTTAAAAAGTTAAACACGGTGTTTAATCGATATTAACCATAGCACTAGAGCGCGATTAATCTGATTAAATGTTTGAACCAATTCACAGCACTATATAACGGAGGCTTCCAAATATCTCACGGTAGTTATTGCTCTGCAACAGAGCACCGCCGTCGTAACTTGCAAAGCCATAGCAAGATTAAAAAGTTCCAAAAAACCCCCACAAAGTTTGTCGTTTTAAAGCAGTGTGCATTGCAAAATGTAGCGCTTTTTTTTTTGCATGTCATTGTCGGGCCTGCAAAGCATTTTTAATGCATCATAGAAGAGCATCGACTTCAAGGAAGGTCATCTCTGCTTTGCCTTTCTGCATATAAGACGTGTAAATCATGTATGCACACACGCAGATGAGTCCGGGCTCGTCCACTCTGCACCCAGACACCCACTCCCTCGCAGGGGCCTAGATAAACACTGGCACAGATGAACTCCTGAGGTTATCCTCTCGATTCCCTCGGGTGCACGTCAAGGAGATTACACCGTCAATGAATATGCAAAGAGGAAACCGGGAGAAATGACAGGAACGGGGGGCCCGAGCAGATAGTGTCAGGCTCGGCTAATATTTCAGCGCATAATGATGTCATCTCGGCGCTTGATCACTTAACAATTGAGTGACTGCGAATGGTGCTTTATAGCTGCAGCCTGTCTTATAAGGTGACTCACACAGAGAGTACGTCTGAAACCGAAGGAAGGTAAAAGAGTATACAAGAAAAACAGAGGTTGCATGTCCTTATCGGCAATCGGCAAGTCTTTTAACTCTACTAACTAGCCTCTTGGAGGTCTCAGAAGTGTGTGGAGGGATATAAGAGCTGGGGGGGATAGAATACACAAACGAGTGCAATGACGCCTAGGAACAGCAGTCCCAGTCTATACAGAGCCAAATCATTGATCAAGATCGTGTCTAAATGAACTGCAGGGAAGGCGACAGGGTTATCGCCTTTCTCCCTCAGAGCTGGGCGCAGACAGCAGACTCGCATTATGTCTGAAGCAGAAAAGGTCTTCGCATGCTCTTGATTGGCTCATGGCAAAGAAAGTTTTCTTACCTCAGTGCAGAACTGAGGTAGTTCATGTTGCTATAGCAGCTGCTATCATAAAACGTCTTATTTTAAAAGCCGACAAGAACGTTTATGGGGTTTTTTTTGTTGTTGTTGTTGTGTTGTGCTGACCTGAGTGTCAGGGATTTGCTAGAGAGACACCGAATGATTTCAAAAAGATTCTTCAATTTATTACAGAAGAGTAGAAGAAAAAAAAAAAAGTTTCAAAAAAATGATACATTGGGCCCAAAACAGAGGTCTACATAACGGGCTTCAAACTCAGTAACACAAAGAACTCAAGAACTCAACTCATGAGGGAAACTTAAACTGGGCCGATCAGACCACTGCACACACACCAACGACTAACAAACTAACATAGGAAAACTTAATTAGCAAACACAGAATCATACTAAGTCATTTTTAAATAAAACAAATACTACTGGAAGAGAACTAGCATCCCAAAGCAAAAGAAAAACAGAACCGGTAACTCAAAACTAAAATAAATTTACATGTTATCTCAATATAGCAAACTGACAAAGTTAACCAAGTGTGTGCACTGCAAAAATAGTTAATGAGAAAGTCAGGCTAATAAAAAAATAATTTGAATTGAAAATGAACATCTAAACTGTCCAGTGGTTAACATGTAAACTCATTTTACGGATGAAAAACAGAAAACAAAACAGTTGCCATTCAACATCATCTGTGGTGTGTGACAGCAGGGACAGGTGACGCAATGCGAGTTTCAGTCAATCACTTTTGCACATCTAGAAATGGAGATCTTCGCCAATTCCTCTTCGCAAAGGATCCTTCGCTCAATCTGGTTTCTTTCTGGATTGATTGTATGAGCTTTAAATATTATCCAAAAGAAACGCCTCCAACTACCACTGCCATTTTTCACCATGAAGACGATGTGTTCAGTTTGATGTGCAGAGTTAGTTTTCTGCCACAAACAGCGTTTTGCACATAAATCAAAGTTTGAGTTTGGCCTCATCTGACCAGAGTATCTTATATCAATCCATGTATTGGAGACAAGTATAAACTAGGTTTCAGTGAGTATGAATGCTCTATTAGTTTAACAATTCAAACATCTCAAACTCAACCTCTATTATTAGGTAAGAAGTATTTCACTCTCATATCCAGCCTGTTTTTGTCCCTCCCTCTAAACACACACACACGCACACACACACACGCAAACAGCTGATTTTCCCTTTTGGTTTTTTCAGTGTTATTTCATTGCGAGGCAGCTTAATCTCCAATGCCCGTCACTAAATCTGCATTGGCAGCTGTGATTAAAAGAAAATAAGATCACATGTCAAGCAAATAAATGAAGATTTCTGCAGTAACCCAATATTGAGACATGCAGATGCAACATACTGATGGAAAAGAAAATATGCTCTTTAGTCACGGTGCTTAGTCATCTATTGTGGATATCATCTGTTATTAGGAGTTTCCTCTGGGGGATTTAACCACATTTGGCTGAAAGATGCTGCCAGATAAATCCCTGATAAATACTAATTTTCTCTATAATTGGCATTTGCTCCAGGACGTCTTCACTAAAAGGATGCTTTTGAAATGATTTTTTTTTTTTTAACATAAAAAAAGGAAACAATGACCTAACATGCTCCTCTCTCGGTTTCCTCACTCCCGTTTTTCCTTTCTTTGGCACAAGGGAGTTGCTAATTAATAAGCTACAACCCAACAGTTTTATGTTGATTTCATTAATTAAGATGTTTTCAAAGAAACATACAGAATAATTTTCTGCTTAAACTTGACAAGCACGCTGAACTCCACCTGAAGGCTCAGGCGCTAACATAAGTTATGCTATGTTAGCGCCTATGCTAACATAAGTTGCTATTTCTATTGTATTCGGATTCTTATTTGTATCTTATCATAAACTTTGCCTGGGTAAAGAAATACCAGAACCTTCTGAAACAACGTTATTATCCGACAGATTCAAATCAAAGCTCTAAAGTCACACAGCCATTGACTTTTGCATTGGAATTATTTTAAAATTGCACAGAGACCTTTGCAGTCTATAGTTTTTCTCCCTTTGCAACTCTGCAGGTTGTTTTTGTAGCATTTATCGTGAAAGATCTCATATTGAATTCTTTACCTCCAAATATCAGACGCCTGAAACCTTTAAAAGTGTTCCCCCAAGTCTTTAGATCGGATTAATTTTTAAACATGTTCCTTGATTGATCTCCTCTGTTATTAGCGATGCCAACAACAGCTCAAACAACATGCTCCATGACTTTATTTCTCTCCACAACTGCGAGGAAACACGGATCGAGGCTCTTTTGTCCTTTGTGTATGATAATTGCCAGTTGTGCCTGTTTGTTTTGCCTTTTGTCTTGACTGAAAAGGGCAGATGAGAGAGAAAGAGAAGAAGGAAAGAGACAGAATGCGCTTCCGCCGGCAAATCCCACAGGTCTTCTACCATCCCACATTGGCATTATATTGAAATATTAAAGGTGAGGTAGATCCGCACCGACATATTGTAAAGCCTGTCATTCTCATCACAAAGGCACTGAGGTGTGTGGAGGAGGATGGAGAGGAAGAGCAAAAGGAAGCAAAGGGAGTGTACAGTCAAAAAAAAAAAAAAAACGCAAGGGAGACAAGGGACCTGAGGGTACATGAGAGGAAGAGTGTGCACAGGTAACTGAGAGGCACTGACGGGGAAAGTCAAGGTACAACAAGCAATCAAAATCTCTAAGCCACTGCTGCGAGATGGTGGCGAGCAGGACAAGTGGAAAGGAATCATATTGACACAGGAAGAGGGGAAAGATGTAGAGATCCTGCCTGTGGAGAGAGGCAGAGAAAGGACAGGATAGGAAGGCAAAAGCATATTTCACTGCAACGTTACTATTTTACCGTTCATTTATATCCGCTTGTTTGAGGCTTGACAGAAAATGTGAACCTGTAGGGTGGGACGTGTCACTGCGACCATCATGTTGGGGCTAGATTATGGCGGAGGGAAATGTGATTGGCACTTAGCACACAGGAGTGATGCCAGGGTTTCCCACCGTGTTTTAAAATGCATAATTCATAATTGAGCATAACAAAAGACCCTGCCACTGTTCAGAGCTTAACAGCCAGCCTTCACTGCTAACAGGGGCACAGCTTATCATTTCTTACACCGCTGCCTTTTTAATTGTGTTTGGACTCGTTGCTCGTGACGGTTACATTCGTTCCCGTGTCGTCGCCAAGATATGTGGAGAGTAAAAGCATTTAACTCGAGTCAGAGAAGATGAGGAGTGATCGACTTCGGTCGATGACTCGAGTTGCACCAAAGTTGCAAAAATAAAAGACTAATTCAATTCGAATTGAATTCATCAAGGACAGCAGATTAAAAAATGCCACGCGTTAAAAAGAGCGCAATTGTTTTGTACGTAGGTTTTCTAACCACAGGCTATTTTGCAAACCTACTTCTTGGTTGGACCTTTCTTCAAAAGACAGCAAAATTAAAATGAAAAGCTTCAGCTTTATCAACACATTTTAACTCTGACTTTCTGTTCCTGCTAAGCTAGCTGCATCAATAAGACCCCACACATGCTCAGGCATACTGCACTCCACAGAGCAGGACTCAAAGTGGACGCAAGGTAAGTTTTTACGACCACATACGCGTACTTGACGTTACACAATAAACCACCCGACAGGAAAGCGTTCACATCGAACTGTTTTGGAGGAAACACCGAACTAATAAGGTCGAGAGTCAGCGCAACCAGTGGCAATGACGCACATCAAGCTTGTCAAGATACATTTGGATTGTGGGAAATGAAGGAATTTGTCACGAGAAATTTATACAATCGGTACACCTGACTATGAAATCTCAAACGTCCGTGGAGCGTGTGCACGGAGTGTGAGCGGCTCACAGAACACCGTCAGTACGCCGAGGTATGCAGGAGCCTCAACAAGGACACTTCAGGGTTAAAATGTCAAAACAAAAGCAGTTCCTGCTCCATTCATTCACAAGTTCAACGCAAAGTTTTAAGTATTTTTCCTGCACTACATTTTGCCTCATTCATTGTGTCGTCATTTATACCGTAGATTTGAAAAACTTTACTACTTACAATTGAGTACAAAGGTTTAAAATGTCAACTATGTCTCGCCATTATTAAAAAAAAAAAAATCAAGGTCAGAGTTTGAGGACAAAAGCCTCCCGACAATATTTAGCTCAAAATACATTGAAGAAGTGACACGATATGGAGCTGATGATAGATAGGGGTCAACTTAGTAATTTAAAGACAACAAACACAGTTTTATTCGTTCAGAAATTCAACAAAAGAATAAATCCATCATCTTATACCCGCTGATCTATGCAGGTCGTGGGGGGCTGGTGCCTGTCCACCAGCCATAATTGGGTGAAAGGCAGGGGACACCCTGGAGACGTCGTCAGTCCTTCACAATGCAACACAGAGACAAACAACCATCCACCACACACTCAGTCCTGAGGGGAACTTTAGAGTAGCCAATTAACCAAACAGTTAGGGTTTGGGACCTTGAAAGGAAACTGGGGTGATTGGAGTTAACAAGTATGAGAAGATAGAAAGATACCAAACCCAGGCATCTTCTTCCTGCAAGGCAGCAGCAGCAGCTATGCAGTCCAAAACATAACGTCCATTTGTCAACACCCCGTATCTTAACTATGTTGTAAATGTCATTTCTGCCTTACAAAAGCTCTTCAGTTCCTTCTTACTGTGAAGATATGTCTCGACGACAAGCTTCTTCAAATTTATGGAAATGACAAAACTTAAAATATTTTCCAATGAAGCCATTATTTGGTCGATTTAGATGTAACGTCACACTTCATTCATCTAAACTTTAGCTCCATATGTAACACAATAGCATGTATGGTAGATAAAATGCTTAGGACTTTTTACGAGTTTCTCTTGATTTGACTCTGATATTCTTTTGATTCTTTATCTCTCATCAATTTATGGCTTTTGCTAAAGGATGTAATTTGGTAAATGTCCAAGTGAAGGACTAACCTCATCACCAACAGGTTTATGTACAAAACTAATTTAAGTAATTAATACATTTCTTTTGATTTGTGTTGATCTTCGTGGACCTGTTCTGCTCGGGGAAGGATTGAAGCCTGGCTGATTAGTTCACTAATTTAACTTAAGAGTATGTTTTTCTCTTTAATCTCTGGTTGTCTTTGAGGTCACGTGGTCATGTGTTGCCATGGAAGCGAGCTCATAATGAACGGGTGTGTTAAATCGGCAACAAAAGGAAAAAACCAACGGATGTTTGAGTTTGGTCCTTGTGGTAATGCACACAGACTAATATTTACCCCGTAGTTAAGAAAAAAAAAAAAGAAGAAGAAGAAGAAATCAGATTGGTCAGGTTTGAAACTCTGGATTAATGCACACTCAGGACACACCTGATGACATACATCCGGACTGTGTTGGATATTCACTGAGGCCGCGACAGATCGCTTGTAATTCAGCATGCTGCTGATCATAGTTGCATACATCTTGAACGTGTCTGTTCATCAATATTTTAAAATGCAATTTTGCAACGTGGCTAATTAGGTTCATTAAATGCGACTGGCTAATTACCGTTCTGTGAGAAATTTTTTTTTTTTTTTTTTTTTTGGTAGAAATATGGCCCGTCTGGTTTAGTAGTCCTGAAATGGCTTGGTAGTTTTCATCAAAGCTTAAAATGTTACATGATTTAAGTTCTAGCAATGTTTTAGCTTAGTATGAGAACAACATATCAAGTGGTATCAGATCTTATTCCCCTAAAATTTGACGGATTAAAGGGGTGCTTTCACAGAAGACTGCGGCATATTGCCTTCGAATAGTTCACCTCCAGCTGCTGGTGGCAAAAAGAATATTCCACCATAAATATTTCCTCTTCTACCTCTTTCCCTCCACCTCCCTGCCACCCTCTGCTCCTTTGTTTGCATCTCACAACGGGACCCTCGCTGGGGTTTAAACAACATGAGTCAGATCATCGCTACTCAGATTGATTGTAAAGAGCTGAAGCGGTGATAAATGCGCCACTGCTTGGACACAGATAGGGCACATTGCCTTCAGGAGCAGCATATTTCACCCTTCCAAGGGGCGGATGAAATGCAGAGCGCAGCATCTATAAGAGAGGCTGTCTTTATGGCCTGATTAAGCCATCCGATGCTAGCTGCAGAGCTGCTGTAAAGCTCTGTTGTAATCACAGGGACGGGCCTCGGAATATAAGGACAAGCATTCACCCGTCTCCCTTTGTGTTGGCCATCGGAGTGTGCCATAAAGTAGTAGTATCTGCATTCACGTCTCAAAAATGCTGCCTCGACGCGATCGTGAAGAACCTGGACCTCGCCAACGAGGACGCAGCTTCATTCATGATATTTTGGAGTCTGTTTAACTACAGCATCCCATTCAAAGAGAGACAGATGATGAGATGACGTAAACTAAATTGTCTCCTGTTCAGGCTTTGCCGTCCAGACAATAGAGCAAACTGAAGACTTTTATCATCCAGATTTTGGTTAATCATGCCAATGGAAATGTTTGCGTTTGTTTTAATTTACCATGTGATTAATTGATTTATTAGTTATTGTGACAAGCCTAGATGCACAGGGATCAAGGGAGCAGGGCAACTAGGAAAATGAACCTAAATGTAACATGTAACTACAGACACAAGGAATAAATAAGCAAACTAGGATCACTGAGAAAGGACTGAATTAAAGTAAAACAGAAGCAAGGCTGATGTACTCAAATTAAGAAACTACAATAACACGATAATAATGGAACTACAATTAAATAAAACACCAAAACAACCCAAGATCCTAATATCACCCTTTAGAAATGTTTAAGTTTCCCAGCTTAAAAATATATCTGCTCTTAAAGGTGGAGGTATTGTAAAGCTATTAAATATTAACATTAAGGTGCTGCTGGTGGTGAGAAATAAAACATTTTGGCCGTTATAGATAATAAGAATGTCTTACCCAGTAATTCTACCCTCTCCTGTTTGGTGCTGTAAAGCATTTGAGATGATTTTCTGACAGCGCTGATCCGGTGCCAAACAATTACTCATGGATTATTTTAACTATAGCACTAATTTATTTATGACAAAATTAGATATGCAAAGCCTGAAATAAACACGTTATAATTGCCAGCGAAGACGGGCACGTTATGAGAAAGCAGAAACTGAAATGATTCAAAAGTTGCCCGCAACCATTCATCAAGGCGCGGAGCGAGCAGGCATCATCTTACCATAATGCACCGTCCTCTTATGAAAAGTTAAAAATCAATACTTCTATGAACGATACCGTGAGGCAATATCGGGTTCTCAAATTGTACTATATGTGATCAAAACCAAGTGCACTTTAAATACCACAGGGTGCTGCAGCTTGTGCAAAAGAAATGTCGCTCTTTTTCAGTGTTTGCGTGTGTGTGTGTGTGTGTGTGTGTGTGTGTGTGTGTTCAAGAAGCATTAGCAAGGCAGAAGTACTTTGGTCCTCAGTCTGTGTGTCCAGACTCTCCGGCTCCGGACGGGGAGCTTCCATGAAGCAGAAATGTCAGCTAAGTGTTTACAGAACACGTGTTAACATTTACAAAAAAACAAAAGTGTTGTTACTCTGAATGGTGACGTTTAGGGAGACAGTACAACTCACTTGATTTGTCTGTATAGAGACAAATACAAACATGAGAAAAATCTAAACGACTATTTCCTGTTGTATATGGAAGACAAACAGGGTGTTGTATACCGGCTGCATTTTTTTTTTCATTGCGTTTCCCTGGAGATGCTTGTCTGCATGGTCATTTTTTAATATAAATGTATTCATTTTAAATTGGAAATTGATACATTTTGTGAGCTCAAGTGCTTGAAGCTTTACAAATATAGCAGCAAAACGTGATTGTGCCATAAAAGAGTCGATTCCTGCATTTTTGTCTGTGGCACACTGAAATGTTTGAAACGTGAGGCCTGATGTTTAACAGACCTGCAGATGCAACAAATAATTTCACTGGAACCTTTCTGATGGTCGGAAAGACTTTGGGATGTCAACGGATCCCTCTGAGGGTCATAATCCACAGCTGCATGAACCATGCAACATTTGTGAATCTTCACTGGACAAACAAAATGACTCACACTGACGATTCAGCCAGGAAGTGACAAAACAACCAAGAACAACTACTAAAGAAAAAAAAGAAAGAAAAAGGAGAAACAGATGAAATCTGTAAAAAAGGTGAACACTTTTCCACAGCACTGC
This sequence comes from Poecilia latipinna, assembly GCF_001443285.1. Lineage (NCBI taxonomy): Eukaryota > Metazoa > Chordata > Actinopteri > Cyprinodontiformes > Poeciliidae > Poecilia > Poecilia latipinna. Next base: position 154,364 of record NW_015113752.1, read on the forward strand.
AGTAAAGTGCTGAACACTTTAGCAGCAAACGGTGAGACGGATTGGTCAGAACCGTTTCCGTTTACTCAATTCATAAAACTTCATAATCAAGTGACGACTCCACTCCCCCAGTGGTTAACCGTTTCTCTCCTTTTCCTTTCTTGCCTCCCTTTCATTTCACTTTCCTTGTGTTGCTTATTATCAGAGTCTGTGCCAGACTTTACTTAATCCTCCTAGCTTTCTTGCTCATCCTTGATTTAGTCCTAAATGAGCCGTAATGTAATACAAACTCGATATAGTCAATACAGAAATGCACAAATTAGGTCTCTGATGCAAAACAAGAAAAAAAAAAATAAAGTTTCTACCGTGGACAGCTCATAATGTTTGTGATAGCCAGGATTACCAGCAAAAAAACAATAAAAAAAAAAAAAAATACAAGATTCGAAATCTCTGAGGCATGCAGCTTGCATCCTCATCGCAATGCATTTCTCTCAAACTGGAGAAACTTAAACCATCCATTTTTTTTTTCTGAATAATTAAAATACCTCTTGAAGCTCTTTCAAAGTATTTCTGTCGTCTTTTCAAACGCCATCAAGAACTTTGAGCTGCTACATGTTTACTAGTATGTTTTTTTAAAACTGGCGTTGAAATTGCGTGCATTGTTTTCTCAGTTTCATGATATGTAAAAACAAACCGCTTTCTGTACTTTCTGTACAAATTGTGAGGCATGTTTAGTTGCCCAAAATCCCCTTCATAAATTATATAAAAGAAGTGAAAAGAAAAACAAAACATCTGATATTTTAACTAAGCTGAGGTATGTTCTGTTATTTACGCCTACGGGCATTTATTGTAAAATAAAATCCTAGAGTTTTTCCTTTTTACCGATGTAAAAATCGATTGTATCAAAGTGCCAGTGTATGCCCATTCAAAGAAATTTGAATACTTCTTTTAAAAAACAAAAGTAATGAAAACAAATCGTAGATTTTGATGAGCTTCGATAAAGACGTACGTCAGGAAAAAAAATCTTTTTTTTTTTTTTTAGTCACATTTTCTACCGTTTATGGAAACATTTTTAGGTTGAGGATTACAGAAGCTACTTTTTATGTGGGGAGAGGTTGTGAGTTCTTTCATCCACATCCACTCTGTGGAAGCATGGAGATTACACAGAAATCAAATCGATGTGTCAGATGTCTCGATGCCAAAGCGCAGCCCCTTTGCTTCCAGTATCTGTTCTGGTTTTTAGGCCGTTGATGTGTCACAAATCTATGTTAGGGAGATAAACATGCTGCCAGCGCACTCGCAGGTGTAAACAACCCATCCAGTTATACTCTGAATAAACATTAAGTCAGAAGGAGAAAATGGGTGAATTGACTGAAATTCAAAATAGCAGGAGAAAAATAGTGTTGTGGTTGTTTTATGCTCTGCGGTGAGGCAAGTTTATTTTGTAGCACATCTCAGCAAAAAGGAAGATAAACGTGTTTCATACGAAGAAAACATCAAATAAATTACACTTCAGCGGTGCGATAAAGGAAATCTTGAATAGAGACTAAAACTAATGACGTTTCAGTTATTAATCGAAGGCGACTCGAAACAAACGAGCTTCAAGAACCCCAGTGTTTCAGCAGTTTTGCAGTTTTCTGGAAGTTTGTTCCAGATTAGAGGAGCATTGAAACTGACCGTGTTTGGTTCTGTTGCTGGGGATGCAGAGCAGAATAGAAATAGATTATCAGAAGTCTCCTCTGAGATTCAGTGAGCAGATGTAAGAAATGTAGAAATAAGCTGAAGCTAAAGTTTATATCCAGCTGATTTTTCTAAATAACGTCATTCCATCTTGTTACTTTTCCAATAGCCTCTGTGGACAATAAAGCATTCCCTGCCTATTCTGGTAGAGTTGTTATAAAAGACAGAGTTTGGGAGTATATCACTGTGTTGGCACCTTTGGGACACCTCACCTTTCTAAACAGTCATCTTATCTCAGCTGATAGCCAAAATAACAACAACATACCAGTCTGCGTTAACTAGGCTCCGTAGTCAAGTGAGCTTCCCTTTGTTGCAACTCATGCATGTTGCTCTTGTGTCCTGACAACACTATTAACGGTCTCATGTTTGCTCCTGTCAAATCTTGGTATAAATCCTTTCCTCCTGTCTCCACCGCGTTATGCTGCCATGTTCCCTTCTAGAGTTGTCCTCTCATCATTACACAGTTTCCCCGCCTGCAGCCTCATGTTTATGTTAGGCGGTTTTTCTACGTTTGTATTTTTGTTCTTTTTCTCTTCGAAACTAATTTTGGCAATTGTTCAGTAAGCGTAGGAATTTTATCCAACAATCAAAAGCATTTCATGGTTTGTGCGTGAATACTAGAGCATCCCTCTCTCTACGGACTCACCAGACTCGCAAGATCTAGTATTCACGCACAAGTATGCAGAGGAAATCCTAGCAGCATAAACACAAACTGTCCGGCGGTAAACTCAAAGCTGCTCACACGAGACTGATGATTCAGTCTTTCATATTTTCTGTGGTGCTTAACTCCTTCTCTGAGTGCCCACACTGTGTTTGTCGCTAGTAAAACATCTTAGTTTGCATTTGTCCCCAAAGCAGATGGGTTTTACTTTGCCACCATGTCTCACTCATCTCATTTCTGCGTAGTTCCGATCAAACTAAACCTCAGCACCTACCTTTGTTGAACAGCCTCAGGGAACTGCAAGCAGTCTGCGAGGCCCCGCTAACTTTACCGTGTTCTAAATGCTGCATACATCATCCGGTCTCACTGTTTAGTCGGATCGAATGCCAAATCGGATCCGTTGTGTCTACTTGTGCGTTGATAAGTCGGCCCCGATTTCCTTAATTTTGGGAGGCCGGCGATCAGTCAACACTTACACACGGAGTCGATCTTATCCACCTTGGCAGAGGTCTAAAACTCGACCACTGTCCTCTTTCTCCTCCATGAGAGAGGTTTGACTGACAGACCTCAAAATAAAGAAAGAAAGAAATTGGCCAAAACCGCAATAGGCAGGTCAGTCTTCATAAAGATAGTAATTGCCGATCGGCCAGAAAACTGCGGGTTTTCATAGGATAATACCTTCAAAGAAATATTTTATATGAAGGCAATGATTAAAGCAACATAAAATGTGTTTAATCATTTCCTTTTGATAGCAAAACAGCATATGCAGTAGGAACAGAAGATGCTTTGCAAGTCTTGCACATGCAAGGCCACATTAATGTCTCTTGCCTCTGTTGCTGTATCATGGTGAGCAGGAAATCTCCTCCCCCCAAAACCCCCCCAGGTGGCCTGCTTGGCAGTTTAATTTTGTTGAAGTCTTGGCAGATTACGGCTACCTCCGTGCTGCTGTCATGGAGAGCGCAGCCCAGGCAGTCAGTGAGCAGGGAGCCGTTGCATTGATAAGGACAGCTGCTCTTGCAAGATTTCCCTGGAGAGAACAGTGAGACAGGGCCAGCGAAGACATGCTGGACGTCAGGTAAAAAGCTCCAGGACCACCTTCGCTGTGGCACACCGACTGGTGTTCAAGTCCCCCTTATTATCTGATAGGCAGCTTACATGGTGGGAGACCATCAACATTTGATGGCGGAATCAAAGGGCTTACCGGATGTTTCCTGATTGGATTGACTGGTGTTGGCATAAAAAGATCAGACAGGAGATTGATAGAAAAAACAAACAAACAAAAAAAAAAAAACAGGTCTCCTCTGGATTTATTACAAAAAAACATTTTTTTTTTTAAAGTCACCACTTCTTGGCTGAGTTTTTAAGCTTCAAAAGGACGGACAGCAGAGACAACAGAACACACATGCTCAAACAACGAGGTTCTGGAAGATGACAAAGAGCTAATTTGGTCTGTTTTCAAATGACAGAAAAATGTCCTTAATGAGCTCATCTGGGACTAGTTTGTTTTACAGTAAAAACTATTAGCAATGGCATATATTTAAATACGATGCCTTTCAAAACGTCTCCCCTAGGTGTCGTGAACGTCATTTGATCTCAAACTTTCTTTTTCCTTCCTTTTTTTTTTTTTTTTTTTGTTTAGCCAAAACAAAGAACTTGAGCAAAATGTGTTGGTAATCATAAAACTGTGAGGAAAAATTGCCTTGAAAGTGGGAACACTTTGTTTTTGTTTTTTCTGCATTATTGTGAAAGCCAAGCCGCAGTGCGAACCTTCACTTGGGAGCGTCGCCGGTGCTCTGTCTCTGGATCCCACTGAGTTTCCTTCACAAAGGGGGGCATCGCCGAGTGACTTTGAGGTAATGTCTCCTCCTCCAAAGCAGCGTGAACTGAATGTTTATGCACAGAGCGTCAGTGAAAGGCTGCGTTTCTTTTTGAACACAACGTTTAGCTGTTTTTTTTTGTTTTTTTTGTTTGTTTTTTTTGAAAAATGGCTTCTGCCGAGATTTATTACCATCTGCTTATCGGTGAGTTCTGACGCTCGTGTGGCAGGAATCTTGATAACACACTTCCAAATGCAAACACAAGTGTTGGGTGTTTTGCAATGACTAAAGATGTATGTAGCTGTGAATTATGATATGACAGGATATTGGCTTTTTAAATATGACTACTGGAGTTAAAAAAAAATAAATAAAAAAATTAAAGTAAAAACGTAGCTTTAACTTAATAAGGGAAAAAAGCTATTTATGCTAACCTGACTATAACTATATAGAACCACAGACAGACAGAGACAGAATATTATTAATTGTTTTAACTCTGCCATGTCGCACAGTTCTTAAGCCAGAACAACTGGTGTAGGCCCACGCCACAGCATCTCAATGAGATCGGACTTTGAATAGGACATTTCAAAAACTTTCATGTGATTTTTCCAACAATTCAGAGTTGTTCTTGCATGTGTCTTTGACCAAAAACAAACACCCCCAGATCACCACACCGACACCACCATGTTTGATTGTACGCATAATACACTTTTTCTGAAGTATTTTGTTTTCTGTTATATAGTGTTTCAAGTGTAAAATAGTAAAAAAGACTAAGTTTGCATTGAGCCACATACTTCACATCAAAATCTTTAGGAAGTTCACACAACTGCAAATAATATCAGTAGAAAATATGATGTGATTATTCCAAAGGTTGAAATATATTTGTGTATTAATTTATTTCTATACCCACAGTTAAGTTGAAAATTATTCATACCCGTAGACAATGTCGAATCAAAGTTATTCTTATTTAACTACGAAGCTTTTTGTGTTAGAAACACAACAGAATCCAACAATTAATAAAAAACCAGGAGCTTAAATACTGAGACAGGTGGAGAAAATGAGGAAGGAACATGACTAACCAATTAGAGGAGATGTACAGCTGTGGCAGAAAGAAATGGAGACAGACTAGTGAACTAATTTCTTGGGTTGTTTCCTTGATGCTTAACCCAACATATTGTTTCATTAGTGCTAGTAAACTCTGCAAAGTCACACATCAAATTTTCAAGGTCTGTTTTGAATTACACAAAATTCACCTTTCTTAAAGGTGGTTTTAAAGTGAAAATAATATCAGCAAACAATAAAGTTGGACTATTCCACATTTCACACAAACAGAATATTCTGTTTTACTGAACTAATAAACTCCAACCTGCACCGTTTTTACACAGAAAACTATGAATCCACATTTGCATACAAATTTACTGACTTACCAGGAAATTCTTCATGAACTTAGTCCAGCCTCAGGGGCGTTTACACGTTACTGTCAACTCCACTGCTTCTGTGCTTACAAAATGACGACTGAGTCGCTCAAATCAAGATTCAAAGCCGAACTGCCGCAAAGTGGTGCGTTCATGGAACATGGGTATAAACAATACTTGACGAACAAGGATACATTTTGCTGTGTTGATGAAATCAAAATTGCCCAAACTTGGCTCCATTCTATTGAGCCCAATGTATTCACATGACAAAATTAAACCAATATTATTTAATGTAGGACGGTGTAACTAGTGGTGAAGTTTAAAGGAGCAGTATTATGCAAAATCAACTTTTTTGAGCTGTATATCTCAAATTATAAAGTCATTCACTCTTCAAACACATACCTGGTGTGTTGCTTTGACTCATTCATGCATGTTTCAGGTATCCTTGAATCTCCCATGGCAACCATTTGGGACTGCCTTAACACCTGCTCCTGCAATGCCCCATCTATTTCCTTAAATCTCCACCTTGGAGCTTCAGTTCCCAGCCCCAAAACGCTCCTCCAGACTAGTGGCAGCAGCAATTAGCAAACTCTCCTAAGAACAGTTGTTAATGGCATAATGAGAAGCATTGCTGTGACGACGTCCTCATGGCACTTTTGTGACTCTTTGTGACGAAATCAAAAATTTCTTGTTGGAATAGTAAAAAAAAAACAAAAAAGTGAAACCTGCTGCAGCCCATATATGGCCTGCTGCTACATCTGGCTCCACATTTTTTACTCACCATGGTTTGGACAGGTTTGCTGTTTTCGCACATGATTTGCAAGCAAAAAATCTGTTCCTGCGTTCAAGTTCAAGTCAAAGAATTTCCAACCAAACATCTGTAAACTCGACAGCAGCTTTCCCTGTCTTCATCTTAGCGTGTCATTTACCTTCGTATTCATCAGTGTAATCAAAATTGATGTAACATATAATTTTAGAGCCTCGGCTAATGGGGCTTGAAATTGTTAAACAGTCGTGATAGAACCATCTGATCTCTATCTATAGCTCACGCTGATGACAGAGCAACTTTCAGGAATTATCGTCCTGCTGGTTTTACTACAGTGATGAACGAGAGCTCATTAGTGTCACCGTACACGATGTTTCTGTGTCTTCCAGTAGCTGCTTGATGCGCTGATGAATGGTGCAGTTTTGGCGGGGTTGCTGATGTTATTGTTTTTTTTATTGGAGCATGAGACTGTTAAACGTTGCTGTTTTGTCTTTATACCGACGGCTGAACTCTGGAAGACATCTTTTGTTTTTGCACGCCGCTTCATGCAGGCTCAACAGAAATCCAGCTTAATTAGAAATCATGTTTGCTCATTGTCACCGAGGTTTAGAGAAAAATCTGTTTTATTTGCACTAAATTATAATGGAAATGGGTTTCAACAGGGTTTTGAGAAATGATCAAGATTCTTAACGTCTCATCCTTAAAATTAAATTCTCACACTACTCTCTCTCTCTCTTTCTTTCTCTCTCTGGGCCGCCGTAAAATAATTTTTTTATTTGACAGATGTACCAGATCTTTCTCAGCCGAGGACAGTCGAGTCGGTAGTGTGGTCTGAATGGATCAAAACCCCTAAGTGTGTCTCGTGGCGCAGGCTTGATATATTGCCACAGCGGCGGAGTCCTTTTTATATCCCACGTCTCGTAGTGGAGCGATGAATCACTATCACAGACTTCAGCTCCTTTGGCAACTGCCTGCTGGTGTATTGTCGCCCACACATCAACGGCAGCGTGATGGCTCCGTTTCCCTCCACGGCAATAACGTGCAAACACCTTACCGTGTTTTGTCATCCTCAGTAAACATGTTCAGACTTATTTTGTTTTCCTATGCCAAAAAAAACGACAACAAAAATCTTTTGTAGGTCACAAAGAGGATTTTTTTTTATTTTGTTTTGCGTTCTCTTGAAATGATGTACTGATCAGTTCATGCGGCATATTGGAATACCGTAAGCCTTTCTTACGGTGGCCATTGTACTTTCTGCTATAATATGAGGCTTTCGTGAGATTTTTCCATGTATGTTAATCTCTCGTCATGGAAACGACCCTTTAAACAATTCAGACTATCATCACAAAAGAGGCACAATCTGAACCGTCAGATGACTTATTATAACTCAGAAATAATTACCAATTAGTTTGGATGTATTTTTTATATTCTTTTTCCTTCTTAAGGAAAGTTTCTATTTACATCACAAGTTTGTGGAGCATTTCTACCAGAAAAAAAAAAAAAACATAAAACTTCAGATGTTTCACAACAGTATTCGAATATCAATCTGACACAAACATTTAGTGAATAAATGTATTTCCAATCAACTTTTGAAAATCGATTAAGAAAAACATGTTTTCACTTTTAAGTGTGTATATATTTAAAATTTTAAACTTGACATTTGTGAAGGTATACAAAACAGACCAGCAAATATTGCAGTAAGCGAGGGAACGCAAAAGAAAACATTTCCCCCATGCCCCCTAGGTGGCGCCGTACGCAGCAATGTGCAACAGTATAGACGCAACAATATGACATTGTTCTTGTCACTTCTGAAATATTTTCCTCCTGCTAATTATGGATAAATGAACGATGCTCAACTGAAGCTCTAAAGACCAAATGTCCGACCCTGCCTGGCTGATGTTCTGACAGTTTGAAAGCTCTGCACTGCATCTCCAATCTGATAAAGTGCAGCTAACCTTGGCTTCTGTGTAAAGAAACACGGCGATTGAAACATAAGAGTTCAAGTCGTCTGCTCTCAACCATTTGTGACTAAATATTGAATCCTCCCTCTTCGCAGAGGCTGCTATGTCATGTGAAGATTATTTCAGTGCTTCCCATCAGAGACGGATCCGGGCTATTTTATCTGCTCCGTGGAGAGAATGGAGACACTAATGGGTGCTGTGATTGCATCGATAGGCAAAAATAGAAAGATGAGCTAAAAGAGAGAAAATCTGAAAAGTGTGCAGATGTAAAAAGATATTAGAAATGCTTTTTTTTTTTTTTTTTTTTACATTAGAGTAAAAATGTATCTTTTGAAATGGTTGCAACTTTTCCCATGAGTTAGATCAATGCAGTGAACTCAAACCTCAAATCAAACCTGCAATATCTCAACAATCTAGTGTGTAAACAAGTGATTTCTTCTTTTTTTGAAAGCAAGTAAAGTATATCTGTCTTTTCTGGCTTTTATTAACCAAATTCAACCTGTACATGTTTGGTTTTTATGTGTTCAGTTTACATCACAGAACAGTTTTTGAGTCTCTGTGGATAATAAATTATGAATAAGTGTTGAGAATCCTTCAGACGTCTTCAATTTAAAGTTAGGTAGTTAACAAACAAACTGCTAGTAATAATAATCATAATAATAATAATTTTAAAACTATTTCACAAAGTAACCATGTATATGATATGTAATATAAACACCCAGTAAGCTTACAACTGTAAAGTGTGGCAGGTTATTTTTTTTTTTAAATCAGTAAGATTAAAACATTGTCACCCAAATATTTAATTATTCTTTAATTGGGGTTGAAAATCAGTCTATATGTTGTATTTTTCTGACTTGTCTCGGTGTAATACCCCCCAGAAAACCATTAAAACAGTTCAATATTTATGAAACCTTTTATTAGAAAAATCTGTTTTTAAAGAAACCTTGTTCAGTGCGGAATTATTTAGTTTGGGACTGATAAATAATAATAATGCTGTTTACGTTCTTGAACCCGACATGTTGAAGTCCAGTCATGACTTAACACAGAAGCTACAGTCTTTCTTTGGGGGTACAGCCAATCACCACCAAGGAAAATAAATGCTGCTTCTGGATTGGCTGTTTTTCAGTCAGCAACACATCGAGTGGCATTGCTGCTTTGTAATTCAACAAAACAAATACTGAGTGGTGAATCGGTGGGGGGTCCACTGTAAATGCATTTGGACAGAGACACAGCGAAAACAGATGTGGAGGAAATCCCCAACATTAGCAGGCGGTCGCCGACTCCTCAGTAAGAAGTGCAGCTATTGGCTGTTCTAAATTTCCTTTGTTGAAACGTAGAAGAGCTGTAAAGTTCTCAAGGTTTTTTTTTAAAGTATCGCTGGAGTGACATGAATAGTTTCTAAACATCATGACAGATTTAGTTCTTCATAAGATTGTTTCATTTCCTGCTTCCTCCTGACTGCGTATCTTCCTATTCGTCAAGTGCACTGATGGAAACACACCAATGGTTTCAGTCTGATTAGTAACACGTAAACTACAAAACATGATGGCTACCAAAACAAGCCACAGAGATCGGTAAAGGTCAAAGGTCAGGTGGTTGGGACTGTTGGCTGCTTTAGTGGGTTTTTAGCTGCTGCCTGAAACTTTCTGTCGGCCAACATAGGAAAGAAAAAAACCTCCCAGGAAGATGACGAGTAATTCAAAGTGTCTAAATGCTTTTTAGGGCGTGGATGAGAAGCAGCAAAGCGCAGACGTGAGATCAAAGGCTCACTAATCCCACCTGCTGAGGGACCCATAATTACAATGTTTTGACTAGTCCACAGAGAGGCGTGCTCTGCCACTATCAGGCTTTCAGACAAAATTACCCCATTGGTTCCTTTAACCTTGGTCAAGAATCAAGTCCAGTTTCATGTAGCTCGAAGCTGTGTGGAGATTTGCTTAGTGATGAGTTTTTACAGCTGCGCCGAGTACAAACAGATATAAAAGCTGTTGTGGTTCCTCTCTGCATTTTGCACTTTTAGACAGTGTCACCAAAGAAGACTGCATTTTAATGAGTGGAGAAGATTTTATTGAGGTGCAAACAGGGGTTGCAAAGTTTTGCACACGACCTTGTAAAACTTTGCAGTGAGAAACAAACTTAAGTTTTCCTCAACACTGGATCTGGAAGCAAGAAAAGCTAAATGCTACGAGCACATGAGGAAGCAAATGTCAATAAATGTCACGAGCAAAGCATTGTGGGATTTGCGGTATTAGCGCGGCATGAATGTTGACCGGCTCGGCCAAGAGGAATTACACTGCAGGCTAAATTTGACCACCTACTGATGAGGAGAAGGAGAAGAAGAAGAAGAAGAAGAAGAAAGTTTTTAAAAACATCAAACTCCAAAAAAAGGAGGCAGGGAAACAGTAATTGCAGAAAAGCTCATAAATTCATCACACCTAAGCAAAGACCTTGTCAGATGTAGAGAGCAACACGGAGGCCCTGTTTCAATAATTCCCCTTGAATTTGATTTCACTCTTGACTTAATCTCTTTATTCGTGTGGAGAGGGTTTTTTTTTTTTTTTGTCAAGGAGGTTGTGCATGATGTGACTTAATCCTTTCGCCTGCATGGGCACAGGCAGGCCTTTGATCAGCTCCTGTTTGATGAGAGATATCGACAGACCTCATCTGACACAGCGGCCGGCGCGCCGCAGAGCCCGAGCCGCTCCCCCCTCACCCTCCATCTCCTTTTCCTTCTGCACTTGTTAGGCTTGATGCGATTAAAAACGAGAAAAAGATGGAGGCATCGAATGTCGGAGGGGGAAGAAGAAAAAAAGAAAAAAACGCTGAGGCACCACCAACAGGCTGGAACCTTGACTTGATTTATGAGAAGGGGCTCCATTTCTTTTCATTTCCGTCTCTCTCTCTCTCTCTGGGTGTTCCCCCCCTCTCTCACTCCCCTATGTGCACACACACGGCTGGCAGGAAGCGTAGGAAAACACACACGTGCTGGTAAAAGTGCGGCCGGCGGCCGGTGCTTGCCACCCTCTGCGGTGAGGTTAATAATGATCTCCTGTGTGACTCTCGGAGGTCTCGGCGGACTCTGACACAACATCAGAGTTGGGCTCGCACTCGAAGGCAGTTTTTCCAATAGTTCACGTCCCCTTCGCGGCTCTGTGACATTTAGAAACACTAATAATGTGCTAATGATGGACTGTTTTCATAGAGCTGCCCAGCAGCACCAGCAGCAGGTACTGTAGCTTTCTTATTTGCCCCTTTTATAAAATGTTAATTAACGCCCGCGCCAACTGGTATAAAAGTAAAAGGTGGGAGACGTGCTCACCTGATTTGATTAAGCTTTTTTTTTTGTTCCAAAGCAAGCAAATAAAACAGTTTCTTTTTGTTTAGCTGCAGGATCCTGGAATAAATCTGACTGAAACACCTGTTAAAAAACAACAACAACAAAAACTTATACTAATTAGACTGTTTCTTAATCATTTTTTCACAAACGTGTCTTTCTCTGCCCGTTAGCATTTCCTGAAGTCATGCAAATGTCAGGAGAATGAAAACAAACAAGAAAGGCAAAAATGTTTCACGGAGGAAGGGCCATGATTTGACTATAAGCTCCTCTGTATAAATGTATAGAGTCTGTATAAAATCAATCTTAATAAAAGCAGAACAGATGAAAAATAATAAGTGTCAAGATGCTGCAGCGGTCTAGTGAAAGTCTAAACTTCAAGTTTACTGGATCTCTGGGCGGGACCTCAAGCTGCTAAAAGGCAAAAAAAA